>NC_080381.1:57041252-57341252 GCF_014773155.1 Arachis stenosperma
TTCAAGTGCTAAGGACACACAAGACAGCTCTTGGGTGGTCCATCAGTGATCTTAAGGGCATTAGCCCAGCCAATGCATGCATAAGATCCTATTGGAAGGTGCCAAGCCTGTGGTCCAACCACAGAGGCGGCTGAATCCAGCCATGAAGGAAGTGGTGCAGAAGGAGGTCACTAAATTACTAGAGGCGGGATATTTATCCTATTTCTGACACCCCTGGGTGAGTCCTGTCCAAGTTGTCCCTAAAAGGTGGCATGACAGTGATTCTAATGAAAAAATGAACTGGTTCCTACAAGAACAGTTACAGGGTGGCGTATGTGCATTGATTATAGAAGGCTCAATACAGCCCCAGAAAGGATCATTTCTTTTACCATTCATAGACCGATGCTAAAAGACTAGCAGGTCATGAATACTACTGCTTCCTGGATGGATTCAGGTTACAATCAAATTGCTAGATCCCCAGGATCAGGAAAAAACGGCATTCACATGTCCATCTGGAGTATTTGCATATAGAAGGATGCCATTTGGCCTGTGCAATGCACCTGCAACCTTTCAAGGTGTGCTTTCAATTTTCTCTGATATGGTGGAAAAATTCCTGGAAGTCTTCATGGATGACTTTTCAGTATTTGGAGACTCTTCAGCTCCTGCCTTAACCATTTAGCACTTGTTCTGAAAAGATGCCAAGAGACTAACCTGGTTTTGAACTGGAAAAATGTCACTTTATGGTGACTGAAGGAATTGTCCTTGGGCACAAAATTTCGAACAGGGAATAGAGGTGGACCAAGCTAAGGTAGAAGTAATTGAAAATTGCCACCACCTGCTAATGTTAAGCAATCAGAAGCTTTCTGGGGCATGCAGGATTCTATAGGAGGTTATAAAGGACTTTTCAAAATCGCCAAACCTCTGAGAAACCTGCTAGCTGCTGACACGCCATTTATCTTTGATAAAGAGTGTCTGCAGGCATTTGAGACCCTGAAAGCTAAATTGGTCTCAGCACCAATCATCTCTGCACCAGACTGGACATTACCATTTGAACTGATGTGTGATGCCAGTGACCATGCCATTGGTGCAGTGTTGGGACCAAAGGCATGACAAGCTTCTGCACGTCATTTACTATGCCAGCCGTGTCTTAAATGACGCACAGAAGAATTACACACCACAGAAAAAGAGCTACTTGCAGTGGTTTACGCCATTGATAAATTCAGATCCTATTTAGTAGGATCAAAAGTGATTGTGTACACTGATCATGCTGCTCTTAAATATCTATCACGAAGCAGGATTCAAAACCCAGACTCATCAGATGGGTGTTGCTTCTGCAAGAGTTTGATATAGAAATAAGAGACAGAAAAGGGACAAAAATCAAGTAGCAGATCACCTGTCCCGAATAAAACCAGTGGAAGGGGCGTCCCTCCCTCTCACTGAGATCTCTGAAACCTTTCCGGATGAGCAACTGTTCGCCATTCAGGAAGTGCCATGGTTGCAGACATTGCAAACTACACGGCAGTGAGATTCATACCCAAAGAGTACAGGGTGCAATCAAGAAATTAATCACAGATGCAAGTACTCTTTGGGATGAACCATATCTCTTCAAGAGATGTGCAGACGGAGTAATCCGTAGATGTGTGCCTAAAGAGGAAGCACAGAAGATCCTTTGGCATTGCCATGGATCACAGTATGGAGGACATTCTGGAAGTGAGCGAACAGCCACAAGGGTCCTCCAAAGTGGCTTCTACTGGCCCACTCTCTATAAAGATTCCCGAGCATTTGTGCTTAATTGTGACAGTTGCCAAAGATCAGGCAACCTACCTCACAGTTATGCCATGCCTCAACAAGGAATCTTGGAGATTGAGTTGTTTGACGTATGGGGCATTGACTTCATGGGACCTTTCCCACCATCATACTCAAACACTTATATTCTGGTGGCATGGATTATGTATCCAAATGGGTGGAGGCTATTGCAACACCCACTAATGACACTAAAACAGTGTTGAAATTCCTCCAGAAACATATCTTCAGCAGATTTGGTGTCCCTAGAGTGCTAATCAGTGATGGAGGCACTCATTTCTGTAATAAACAGCTTTATGCTGCTCTGGTACGTTATGGAGTCAACCACAGGGTAGCTACTCCATATCATCCACAAACTAATGGGCAAGCTGAAGTCTCAAATAGAGAACTCAAAAGAATCCTGGAACGGACTGTAATTAACCGTAGAAAGGATTGGGCAAAAAGCTTGGATGATGCTCTGTGGGCATTCAGAACAGCATTTAAGACCCCTGTAGGGACCTCTCCATACCAGCTTGTGTATGGAAAGGCGTGTCACTTGCCAGTGGAACTGGAACACAAAGCCTACTGGGCAACCAGATTCCTGAACCTTGATGCCAAGTTAGCTGGAAAAAGACGATTGCTCCAGTTAAATGAGCTAGAGGAATTTAGACTCAATGCTTTCGAAAATGCAAAAATTTACAAAGAGAAAGCAAAAAAGATGGCATGATAAGAAATTGTCATCCAGAGTCTTTGAGCCAGGACAGAAAGTTCTGTTATTTAATTCAAGGCTCAAATTATTCCCTGGGGAAATTAAAATCCCGGTGGAGAGGTCCATATGTAATTACAAGCGTATCACCATATGGATACATAGAACTTCAGGATAGTGACTCTAACAAAAAGTTCATTGTTAATGGACAAAGAGTCAAACATTATCTTGAAGGCAATTTTGAGCAAGAATGCTCAAAACTGAGACTTGATTAAAACTCAGTAATAGTCCAGCTATTGACATTAAAGAAGCGCTTGCTGGGAGGCAACCCAGCCAATCACAAATTTAATTTTATTCGTATTCATTAATTAATTAATTTTGTTTCAGGTATATGTCAAGTATCTTCAAAGGTGAAATAGCAATTGATTGAAGTCACAGAGTTACAGGGAAATTTGGAAGCTCACTGGCATGAAAAAGCCAGTGAGAAATACTTTGGGCGTTAAACGCCCAAAAGAAGCTCCCACTGGGCGTTTAACGCCAGTAAGGGTAGCCATATGGGCGTTAACCCAGAAAGGAGCACCTTCTGGGCGTTAAACGCCAGAAAGATGCACCTTCTGGGCGTTTAACGCCAGTCTGCTAGCATCCTGGGCGTTCAGGAAAACGCCCAGTGACAAGGACTTCCTGGCGTTCAACGCCAGAAAGAAGCACCAAATGGGCGTTGAACGCCCAGGAGAAGCAACATGTGGGCGTTAACGCCCAAAACATGCACCATGTGGGCGTTTAACGCCAGGATGGTGGGGAGGAGGTAAAATTCGTTTTCTTTACAATTTTTCTAAATTTTTATGTTTCAATTCATGATTTCTTGCATAACCATGTTTCAAAATGTCATCCTTCAAATCAAATTGGTTTTCTAAAAATCCTAATTTCAAAAAAATATCAAATGTATCTTAATTTATAAACACAAATCTTTTTCCAATCCAATTCTTTTCAAATCTTTTAATTTCTTTTTCAAATCTTTTTCAACCCATCATATCTTTTGATTTCGAATTGCCTTTCCCTCTATTCATCTTCTGTCCTTCATTTTGCTTGAGGACAAGCAAACCTCTAAGTTTGGTGTGATTTGCCATGATCACTGAGCTAAAACTCATTAAGATCATGGCACCTAAGAGAACAGGAAAGCAAGATGTGAACTTAAGGGAGCTGAAGTGTCAGAAATTAATTCTTGAAGGCACCCCACAGACTAGAGGAACATCCACTTCCCAAAATACAGGTTGTTAAGTTCTAATTCCAGCTTTAACTCTGTGATAGTATTATTTAGAAATTTACCTTAGATATATATAGTAGTAGTAATTAGTATGTCTATTTTGATTTTATTTCCAATTAAGCTATAAGTTATTTTTCTCATCATCATCAGGCATAAATAAAGTAGTAGAATTTTTTTTTAGAATAAAGAAGTAATCTATATTTATGAGTTCTTAGTAATAAGACTATAATTAATTATATGTGGTGGCAATACTTTTTGTTCTCTGAATGAATGCTTGAACAGTGCATAATTGTACCTTGAATTTGATGAATATTGGCTCCTGAAAGGATGAGGAACACGAAAATATTTGATGATCTGAAAAATCATGAAATTGATTCTTGAAGCAAGAAAAAGCAGTTCAAAAAAAAAATATTTACAATCAAAAGGAATAAAAGCCAAGCAGCCCTTAAAACCAAAAGGCAAGGGTAAAAAGGATCCAAGGCTTTGAGCATCAATGGAGGAGGGCCCAAGGAAATAAAATCCAGGCCTAAGCGGCTAAACCAAGCTGTCCCTAACCATGTGCTTGTGGCATGCAGGTCCAAGTTACAAACTTGAGACTGAGTGGTTAAAGTCGTGATCCAAGACAAACAGAGTGCTTAAGAGCTCTGGACACCTCTGACTGGGGACTTTAGCAAAGCTAAGTCACAATCTGAAAAGGTTCACCCAATTATGTCTGTGGCATTTATGTATCTGGTGGTAATACTGGAAAACAAAGTGCTTAGGCCACAGCCAAGACTCATAAAATAACTGTGTTCAAGAATCAACATACTACACTAGGAGAGTCAATAATACTATCTGAATTCTGAGTTCCTAAGGATGCCAATTATTCTGAAAATTTAAAGATACAGGGGGATGCCAAAACTGTTCAGAAACAAAAAGCTACAAGCCCCGCTCATCTAATAAGAATATGAGCTTCATGTTAAAACTCTAAAATATTATTACTTCTTAATTTCTGTTAAACCTATTTATTTATCTAGTTGCTTGAGGACAAGCAACAGTTTAAGTTTGGTGTTGTGATGAGCGGATATTTTATACGCTTTTTGGGGGTAATTTCATGTAGATTTTAGCATGTTTTAATTAGTTTTTAGTTAATATTATTAGTTTTTAAGCAAAAATCATATTTCTGGACTTTACTAGAGTGTGTGTATTTTTCTGTGATTTCAGGTATTTTCTGGCTGAAATTGAGGGAGCTGAGCAAAAATCTGACTTAGGCTGAAACAGGACTGCTGATGCTGTTGGATCCTGACCTCCCTGCACTCGAAATGGATTTTCTGGAGCTACAGGAGTCCAATTGGCGCGCTCTCAATGGCGTTGGAAAGTAGACATCCAGGGCTTTCCAGAAATATATAATAGTCCATACTTTGCGCAAGGATAGACGACGTAACTTGGCGTTGAACGCCAAGTACACGCTGCTGTCTGGAGTTAAACGCCAGAAAAACGTCATGATCTGGAGTTGAACGCCCAAAACACGTCAAAACCTGGAGTTTGACGCCAAGAAAGGCCTTTACACGTGGAAAGCTTTAGTCTCAGCCCCAGCACACACCAAGTGGGCCCCAAAAGTGGATTTCTGCACCAATTATCTTAGTTTATTCATTTTTCTGTAAACCTAGGTTACTAGTTTACTATTTAAACAACTTTTACAGACTTATCTTGGACCTCATGATATTTTTCAGATCTGAATTACATACTTTTGACGGCATGAGTCTCTAAACTCCATTGTTGGGGGTGAGGAGCTCTGCAGCGTCTCAATGATTTAATACAATTCCTTTGTTTTCCATTCAAACACGCTTGTTCTTATCTAAGATGTTTATTCGCGCTTAATTGTGACGGAGGTGATGATCCGTGACACTCATCACCTTCCTCAACCCATGAACGTGTGCCTGACAACCACCTCCGTTCTACATCAGATTGAATGAATGTCTCTTAGCTTCCCTAATCAGAAGCTTCGTGGTGTAAGCTGGATTGATGGCGGCATTCATGAGAATCCGGAAAGTCTAAACCTTGTCTGTGGTATTCCAAGTAGGATTCTGGGATTGAATGACTGTGACGTGCTTCAAACTCCTGAGGGCTGGGCGTTAGTGACAGACGCAAAAGAATCAAGGGATTCTATTCCAACCTGATTGAGAACTGACAGATGATTAGCCGTGCTGTGACAGAGCATAGGAACGTTTTCACTGAGAGGATGGGAGGTAGCCATTGACAACGGTGACACCCTACAGAGAGCTTGCCATGGAAGGAACCTGCGTGTGAGAAGAGGATTCCAAGGAAGAGTTGAAGTCAAAGGACAAAGCATCTCCAAAACCCCAACATATTCCACAATCCTTTATCAACAAGTAACTCTATCATTCCCTATTATTTTAACTTACAATTTTAAGTAGTTTGTAGTTTGACCTTTTACAAGTAAATCCCAATAACTTCATTAGCCTCCTGACTAAGATTAATAAAATAACATTGATTGCTTCAAGCCAATAATCTCCGTGGGATCGACCCTTACTCACGTAAGGTATTACTTGGACGACCCAGTGCACTTGCTGGTTAGTTGAGCGAGGAATATTATTCGATTTGTGTGAAAGTATAAATCCCAATTTCGCTCACCAGTCCCCAGTTAGAGGTGTCCAGAGCTCTTAAGCACACTCTTTTTGCTTTGGATCATGACTTTAACCACTCAGTCTCAAGCTTTTCACTTGGACCTTCATGACACAAGCACATGGTTAGGGACAACTTGATTTAGCCGCTTAGGCCTGGATTTTATTTCTTTGGGCCCTCCTATCCATTGATGCTCAAAGCCTTGGATCCTTTTTATTTTTACCCTTGCCTTTTGGTTTAAAGGGCTATTGGCTTTTTCTGCTTGCTTTTTCTTTTTTTTTCTCTTTTTCTTTTTTCTTTTTTTTTGTATTCACTGCTTTTTCTTGCTTCAAGAATCAATTTGATGATTTTTCAGATCCTCAATAACATTTCTCCTTTTCCATCATTCTTTCAAGAGCCAACAATTTTAACATTCTTAAAACAACAAATTCAAAAGACATATGCACTGTTCAAGCATTCATTCAGAAAACAAAAAGTATTGTCACCACATCAAACTAATTCAACTAGTTTCAAAGATGAATTCGAAATCCTGTACTTCTTGTTCTTTTGTGATTAAAAACATTTTTCATCTAAGAAAGGTGATGGATTCATAGGACATTTATAACTTTAAGGCATAGACACTAAGACACTAATGATCATGTAATAAAGACACAAACATAGATAAACATAAAGCATAAAAATTTGAAAAACAGAAAATAAAGAACAAGGAAATTAAAGAATGGGTCCACCTTAGTGATGGCGGCTTGTTCTTCCTCTTGAAGATCTTATGGAGTGCTTTTGAGCTCGTCTATGTCTCTTCCTTGTCTTTGTTGCTCTTCCCTCATAGCTTTTTGATCTTTTCTAATCTCATGGTGGATGATGGAATGCTCTTGGTGCTCCATCCTTAGTTGTCCCATGTTAGAGCTTAATTTTCCTAGGGAGGTGTTGATTTGCTCCCAATAGTTTTGTGGAGGGAAGTGCATCCCTTGAGGCATCTCAGGGATTTCATGATGATAAATTTGCTCAAGCTCTTGTTTGCTCCATCCTTTTCTTAGTGATGAGCTTTTGAGATGAATCTCTCCATCTCCCAGACTCAGAGGTGGAAGCTTTTGCCTTCCCTTTCCTCTTTCTAGAGGTTTCTCTGGCCTTAAGTGTTATACATGGTTATGGAAAAACAAAAAGCAACGCTTTTACCACACCAACTTAGAAGGTTTGCTCGTCCTCGAGCAAAAGAAGAGAAGAGGGAGTAGAAGAAGAAGAAAATAGATGAGATGGAGAGGTGTGAGTGGTTCGGCCAAGGAGAGTTTTAGGTGGTTATGATGTGGGAAAAGGAAGGAGTGATGGTTTAAATTTGAGTGGGTGGGTGTAGGTGGTTTGTATTATGGTTTTGGAGGGGTACTAGAGGTGATTGGGTGAGGTTATTTTGGGAAAGAGTGTTATGGAAGGGTGTGAAGAGGAGAGAAGAAGAGGTGAGGTAGGTGGGATCCTGTGGCGTTAAACGCCCATTGCTGCCAATCTTGGCGTTAAATGCCAGGCTGCTGCCCATTTCTGGCATTTAACGCCAGCTTCTTGCCCTTTTCTGGCGTTAAACGCCAGTCTGGTGCCCATTTCTAGCGTTAAACGCCCAGAATGGTGCCGGACTGGGCGTTTAACGCCCATTCTGCTACCCTTACTGGCGTTTAAACGCCAGCAAGTTTCTCCTCCATGGTGTGCTATTTTTTATTCTGTTTTTCATTCTGTTTTTATTTCTTCAATTGTTTTTGTGACTTCACATGATCATCAACCTACAGAAAACATGAAATAATAATGGAAAATAAATAGATAAAATTGGGTTGCCTCCCAACAAGCACTTCTTTAATGTCAGTAGCTTGACAGTGGGCTCTCATAGAGCCTCACAGATACTCAGAGCATGATTGGGGCCTTTCAACACCAAACTTAGAGTTTGGTTGTGGCCTCTCAACACCAAACTTGGAGTTTGGTTGTGGCCTCCCAACACCAAACTTAGAGTTTGAATGTTGGGGTTTTGTTTGACTCTGTATTGAGAGAAGCTTTTCATGCTTCCTCTCCTTGGTGGTAGAAGGAGAACCTTGAGTCTTATAGTTTACAATGTCTGCAAGCCACGGAGCTTCCTGAATATCAAACAATTGCTCATCCGGAAAGGTTTCAGAGATCTCAATAGGGGGGAGGGATGCTCCTGCTACTGGTTCTATCTGGGACAGGTGATCAGCTACTTGATTCTCTGTCCCCTTTCTGTCTCTTATTTCTATATCAAACTCTTGCAGAAGCAACACCCATCTTATGAGCCTGGGTTTTGAATCCTGCTTTGTGAGTAAATATTTAAGAGCAGCATAGTCAGTGTACACAATCACTTTTGATCCTACTAAATAAGATCTAAACTTGTCAATGGCATAAACTACTGTAAGTAACTCCTTTTCTGTGGTTGTGTAGTTCTTTTGCGCATCATTTAGAATACGGCTGCCATAATAAATGACATGTAGTTGCTTATTGTGCCTCTGTCCCAATACTGCACCAATGGCATGGTCACTGGCATCACACATTAGTTCGAATGGCAGTGTCCAGTCTGGTGCAGAGATAACTGGTGCTGTGACCAGCTTAGCTTTCAGAAGGTCAAACACCTGCAGACACTCCTTATCAAAGATAAATGGCGTGTCTGCAGCTAGCAGATTACTCAGAGGTTTTGCAATTTTTGAAAAATCTTTTATAAACCTTCTGTAGAATCCTGCATGTCCCAGAAAGCTTCTGATTGCCTTAACATTGGTAGGTGGTGGTAATTTTTTCAATTACTTCAACTTTAGCTTGATCCACCTCTATTCCCTTGTTTGAAATTTTATGCCCAAGGACAATCCCTTCAGTCACCATAAAGTGACATTTTTCCCAGTTTAAAACTAGGTTGGTCTCTTGGCATCTTTTCAGAACAAGTGCTAGATGGTTAAGGCAGGAGCTGAATGAGTCTCCAACTACTGAAAAGTCATCCATGAAGACTTCCAAAAATTTCTCTACCATATCTGAGAAGATAGAGAGCATGCACCTCTGAAAGGTTGCAGGTGCATTACACAGACCAAAAGACATCCTTCTGTAGGCAAACACTCCAGAAGAACATGTGAATGCTATTTTCTCTTAGTCCTGAGGATCTACTGCAATTTGGTTGTAACCTGAATAGCCATCCAAAAAGCAATAATATTCATGACCTGCTAGTCTCTCTAGCATCTGGTCTATGAATGGTAAAGGAAAATGATCCTTTCTGGTGGCTGTATTGAGCCTTCTGTAGTCAATACACATACGCCACCCTGTAACTGTTCTTGTAGGAACCAGTTCATTCTTTTCATTATGAACCACTATCATGCCTCCCTTCTTAGGGACAACGTGGACAGGGCTCACCCAGGGGCTATCAGAAATAGGATAAATAATCCCAGCCTCTAGTAACTTAGTGACCTCTTTCTGCACCACCTCCTTCATGGCTGGATTTAGCCGCCTCTGTGGTTGAACTACTGGCTTAGCATCTTCCTCCAATAGGATCTTGTGCATGCATCTTGCTGGGCTAATGCCCTTAAGATCACCTATGGACCACCCAAGAGCTGTCTTGTGTGTCCTTAGCACTTCAATTAGTGCTTTCTCTTCCTGTGGATTTAAAGCAGAGCTTATGATTACTAGAAAAGTGTCACCCTCTCCCAGAAATGCATATTTTAGGCATGGTGGTAGTGGTTTGAGCTCGGGTTTAGGAGGCTTATTCTCTTCCTGAGGGATTTTTAGAGGTTCTTTTATTTCCTCTGATTCCTCAGGCTGAACATCTTTAAAGATGTCCACTTTTATTTCAGCGCTCATGCAGTCATTTGGGGTGTCTGGATGCTGCATAGCTTTGACAACATTCAACTTAAACTCATCCTCATTGACTCTCAGGGTCAATTCCCCTTTTTGGATGTCAATGAGGGTTCGTCCAGTTGCTAGGAAAGGTCTTCCTAGAATGAGAGTTGCACTCTTGTGCTCCTCCATTTCCAGCACTACAAAGTCAGTGGGAAAGGCAAATGGCCCAACCTTGACAATCACGTCTTCAATTACGCCTGATGGATATTTAATGGAGCCATCAGCAAGTTGGAGGCATATTCGGGTTGGTTTGACTTCTTCAGCCAAGCCAAGCTTTCTGATAGTGGATGCAGGTATTAGATTGATACTTGCCCCAAGATCACATAGAGCTTTCTTGGCACAAGTACCCTCTAATGTGCATCGTATCATAAAGCTTCCAGGATCTTTAAGCTTCTCTGGTAAGCTCTTTAAAATGACTGCACTGCATTTTTCAGTGAGAAAAACTTTTTCAGTTTCTCTCCAATCCTTCTTATGACTTAAGATCTCTTTCATGAACTTAGCGTAAGAGGGTATTTGCTAAAGTGCCTCTGCAAATGGAATCTTTATTTCAAGAGTCCTGAGATAGTCTGCAAAGCAGGCAAATTGTTTGTCTTGTTCCGCTTGGCGGAGTTTCTGAGGATAAGGCATCTTGGCTTTATACTCTTCAACCTTAGTTGCTGCAGGTTTATTTCCTACAGAAGTGGTTGGAGAAGCCTGCTTAAGGGGGTTGTTATCAGCACTTGCAAGTGTCTGACCCCTTTGTGGCGTTTGAACGCCAGGATTGGGTGCTTTTTGGGCGTTTAATGCCAGATTGCAACCCTTTTCTGGTGTTTGAACGCCAGAATTGGCTACCCATTGGGCGTTTAACGCCACTTTCTTACCTTTTTCTGGCATTTGAATGCCAGAATCATTCCTCTCTGGGCTCTTACTGTCCTCAGAGGGATTTTGGGTAGTTGGTTGGTCATCCTTTGTCAGTTGTTCCTTTCTTATCTTTCTGCTCCTTTGAGTTGATACATTCAATGTCTTCCCACTCCTTAATTTAACAGCTTGGCATTCTTCTGTTATCTGTTTAGATAGTTATTGTCTTGTCTGATTCAATTGTGCTTCCATATTCTTGTTAGCATTTTTAGTGTCTTGGAGCATCTCTTTAAATTCTGTTAATTGTTTTGTCATAAGGAGTAATTGTTGATTAAGCTCAATAATATGTTCTTGAGGATTAGGATCAGTAATTACTGCCTTGGTCTCTTCCTTTATGTAGGACTCACTGCTAGAGTACAAATGTTGATTTCTAGCAACAGTATCTATGAGTTCTTGAGCCTCTTCAATCGTCTTTCTCATGTGTATAGATCCACCAGCTGAGTGGTCTAAAGACATCTGAGCTTTTTCTGTAAGCCCATAGTAGAAGATGTCTAACTGTACCCACTCTGAAAACATTTCAGAGGGGCATTTCCTTAGCATACCTCTGTACCTCTCCCAGGTATCATAAAGGGATTCATTATCCTCTTGTTTAAAGCCTTGGATGTCCAGCCTCAGCTGTGTCATCCTTTTTGGAGGGTAAAATTGATTCAGGAATTTGTTAGATAACTGTCTCCATGTTTTTATGCTTGCTGTGGGTTGGTTATTTAACCACCTCTTAGCTTGATCTTTTACAGCAAATGGAAACAGTAATAATCTGTAGACATCCTGATCCACTTCTTTATCACGTACTGTGTCAGCAATTTGTAAGAACTGTGCCAGAAACTCAGTAGGTTCTTCCTGTGGAAGACCGGAATACTGGCAATTTTGCTGCACCATGATAATGAGTTGAGGATTTAGCTCAAAACTGCTTGCTTTGATGGGAGGTATACAGATGCTACTCCCATATGCAGCTGTAATGGAGTTAGCATATGATCCCAGAGTCCTTCTGGACTGCTCAATTCCACTTAGGTCCATGATGGAGAAAGAAAGATGATGTGGATTGCAAGTAAATTATATTTTTATTTTTTATTTTTTTATTTTATTTAATTAAAAGTGACCGAAATATTAAAATAAAATAAATAGAAAATAAAATAAAATTTCGAAAACTAAAAGAAAATAAAATCAAAGCAAATTAAAAACTAAATTAATTAATTAATTAAAAAGATTTTAGAATTAGCAATTAAAAAGATATGATTGAAAATTATTTTGAAAAAGATATGATTGAGAAGATATGATTGCAATTAAAAAAATGATTGAAAAGATATGATTGAAGAAATTAAAAAGATTTGATTTTTGAAAAAGATTTGAAAAAATCAATTTTTGAAATTAGAATTTTGACTTGACTAAAAAAAAGATATGATTTTGAAAATCTTTGACTAATTTAATGCAAAATTTCGAAAATTATGAGTAAAATAAGGAAAGGATATTTTTTTTTATTTTTAAATTTTAATGAGGAAAGAGAAAAATAACAAAACGACACTAAACTTAGAAATTTTAGATAAAAACAAAGAGAACAAACAAGAAAACTTTGAATGTCAAGATGAACACCAAGAATACTTTGAAGATCAAGATGAACACCAAGAACAAATTTTTTTTTAAAATTTTTAAGTGAATAAAAGCACAAAAGACACCAAACTTAGAAAATTTTAGAAAATCACACACAGATTTTCGAAAACCTAAAGGAAAACACAAGGAAGACACCAAACTTAGAATTTTTAAAGATCAAGAAAGGACTAAGAACATGCAAATTCGAAAAATTAAAAGAAAACAAAAGCATGCAATTGACACCAAACTTAAAATATGAAACTAAACTCAAATAAAAGACTCTAAACCAATAAAAATAAAATATTCCTAATCTAAGCAACAAGATAAACCGTCAGTTGTCCAAACTCGAACAATCCCCGGCAACGGCGCCAAAAACTTGGTGCATGAAATCACAATCACAATTTTGCAATTCCGCACAACTAACCAGCAAGTGCACTGGGTCGTCCAAGTAATACCTTACGTGAGTAAGGGTCGATCCCACAGAGATTGTCGGCTTGAAGCAAGCAATGGTTATCTTGTAATTCTTAGTCAGGATATCAGTAATTCTCAGATTTAGTTGTAAAAAGTAAAAGAACATGAAATAAGTACTTGTTTTGCAGTAATGGAGAACAGGTTGAGGTTTTGGAGATGCTACATCTTCTGAATCTCTACTTTCCTACTGTCTTCTTCTTCATGCACGCAAGGTTCCTTCCATGGCAAGCTGTATGTTGGGTTTCACCGTTGTCAATGGCTACCTCCCATCCTCTCAGTGAAAATGTTCAACGCGCTCTGTCACAGCACGGTTATTCATCTATCGGTTCTCGATCATGTCGGAATAGAATCCAGTGATTCTTTTGCATCTGTCACTAATGCCCCACAATCGTGAGTTTGAAGCTCGTCACAGTCATTCAATCCCTGAATCCTACTCAGAATACCACAGACAAGGTTTAGACCTTTCGGATTCTCAAGAATGACTGCCAATCTGTTCTAGCTTATACCAAGAAGATTATGATCAAGGAATCCAAGAGATATCTACTCAATCTAAGGTAGAACAGAGGTGGTTGTCAGGCACACGTTCATAGGTGAGAATGATGATGAGTGTCACGGATCATCACATTCATCAAGTTGAGGAACAAGTGATATCTTAGAATAGAAACAAGCGTGATTGAATGAGAAACAGTAGTAATTATATTAATCCATCAGGACACAGCAGAGCTCTGCACCCCCAACCATGGGGTTTAGAGACTCATGCCATAGAAGATACAATATGAAACGTGTATTGTGTCATGAGGTGAAGATACAATAGCAAAAAGTCCTATTTATAGTGAACTAGTGACCTAGGGTTTACAAGAATGAGTAAATGACGTAAAAATCCACTTCTGGGGTCCACTTGGTGTGTGCATGGGCTGAACATTGAAGCTTTCATGTGTAGAGACTTTTCCTGGAGTTAAACGCCAGCTTTTGTGCCATTTTGGGCGTTTAACTCCAACTTTTGTGCCAGTTCCGTCGTTAAACGCCGGGAATTCTGAAGCTGATTTGGAACGCCGGTTTGGGCCATCAATTCATGGGCAAAGTATGGACTATTATATATTGCTGGAAAGCCCAGGATGTCTACTTTTCAACGCAATTAAGATCGCACCAATTGAGCTTCTTTAGCTCCATAAAATATACTTACAGGGCAGGGAGGTCAGAATCCAACAGCATCTGCAGTCCTTTTTCAGCCTCTGAATCAGATTTTTGCTCAGGTCCCTCAATTTCAGCCAGAAAATACTTGAAATCACAGGAAAACACACAAACTCATAGTAAAGTCCAGAAATGTAATTTTTAATTAAAAAATAATAAAAACATAATAAAAACTAACTAAAACATACTAAAAATATACTAAAAACAATGCCGAAAAGCGTATAAATTATCCGCTCATCAGTATTCCGAGTAGGATTCAAGGATTGAATGAATGTGACAAGCTTCAAACTCGCGATTATTGGGCATAGTGACAGACGTAAAAGAATCAATGGATTCTATTCCGACATGATCGAGAACCGACAGATGATTAGCCGTGCTGTGACAAGAGCATTTGGACCATTTTAACTGAGAGGATGGGAAGTAGCCATTGACAACGGTGACGCCCTACATACAGCTTGCCATGGAAAGGAGTATGAAGGATTGGATGAAGACAGTAGGAAAGTAGAGATTCAACAGGAACAAAGCATCTCCATACACTTATCTGAAATTCCCACCAATGATTTACATAAGTATCTCTATCTCTATTTTATGCATTATTTATCTTTATTTTCAAAAACCATTATAACCATTTGAATCTGCCTAACTGAGATTTACAAGATGACCATAGCTTGCTTCATACCAACAATCTCCGTGGGATCGACCCTTACTCACATAAGGTATTACTTGGATGACCCAGTGCACTTGCTGGTTAGTTATGCGAAGTTGTGACATAGTGTGATTCACGTTTGAGAGCTCCAAGTCTTTGGCACCATTGTTGATGATCACAATTTCGTGCACCACTTTTTATCCTTAATCATCTTTTTCTTTTCTTTTGTTTGAGTCTTGTGTCAATCTTTAAGTTTGGTGTCTTTTTGGTGTTTCTTTGTTTTCTTTCCTTAGTTTTTCGAAAAATTGTTCTTAAGTGTTCTTCATTGTGTTCGAATTGTTCTTGATATTTTTCTTGTTTGATTTTAAAAATTTTAAGTTTGGCGTCTTTTAGATGTTTTTCCTTTAATTTTTGAAAATTAGTGTCATTTGATCTTAAATTTTTAAATTTGGTGTCTCTTAGTTATTTTTCTTTTTTCTTTAAAATTTGAAAATTAAAAAAATACATATATATATATATATTTCTTTTATCTTTATTTTTTGAAAATTTTTGCTATCTTTTCTTATCTTGATTTAAAAATTTTAAGTTTGGTATTTTCTTGTTAGTAAAGTTTAAATTTTAAATTTCAAATCTTATCTTTTCAAATCTTTATCTTATCTTTTGTGTATCTTTCTTTAAATTTCATATATCTTATCTTATCTTATTTTAATTTCAAATTTCAAAATCAAATCTTTTCAAATTTCAAAATCTTTTTCAAATCTTTATCATATCTTTTTACTATAAATCTTTAAAATTTTAAAATTTCAAATTCTTATCTTTTTAAATCTTTATCTTAATCTTTTAAAAGTATGAATCTCAAAATTTTAATCTTGTCTTTCTTAATCTTTTTAAATCTTTATCTTATCTTTCTTTTTAAATTTTAAAACATAATATCTTATCCTCTTTTTAAATTTAAAACTTTTAATTTTTAATTCTCTACTTTCTTTTAAAATTGAATTTCAAAATCAAATATTTTATTTTCAAGTCTTGTTAGTTAGTTAGTTACTTGTTTGACCTTATTCTCTTTCTATTTTCCTTCTCTTTCTTCTTTTTCAAAACCTCCTAACTACTTTCTCTTTCTTCTCTTTCGAAAATCTCATCTCTCTTTCCCTCTCTATTTTAAAAAATATCTCCTATTTTCTCTCTATTTATTTTCAAAAAATATCCTTATTATAGGACATCTTCTTTCTTTTCCTCTTGACCTATCTCTCTAACAGAGGAGACGCAAGGAAGGTCCTAGGTGACTTTACTGCTCCCACTTATGATTTCTATGGGTGCAGCATCTCTATACCTGCCATTAGTGCAAATAGTTTTGAGCTGAAACCCCAACGAGTCACTCTAGTTCAACATAACTGCCAGTTTCATGGACTTCTACAGGAAGATCCCAACAGTTTCATCTCTGATTTCTTGCAGATCTGTAGTACTGTCAAGACTAATGGAGTGGATCCAGAAATTTACAAGCTTATGCTCTTCCCCTTTGCTGTAAGGGATAGAGCTAGGTTATGGCTAGATTCCTAGCCCAAGAAAAGCCTGGACTCTTGGGAGAAGGTGGTCAATGCATTCTTGACCAAGTTTTTTCCACTTCAGAAGCTAAGCAAGCTTAGGGTGGAAGTCCAAATCTTTAGACAAAAAGAGGGTGAATCCCTCTATGAAGCCTGAGTGAGGTACAAGTAACTGATCAGAAGGTGCCCTCCTAACATGGTTTCAGACTGGACCATGCTAGATATCTTCTATGATGGTCTCTCTGAATTGTCCAAAATGGCATCCGACCACTCTGCTGGTGGATCACTCCACTTAAAGAAAATGCCTGAGGAGGCACAGGAACTCATTGACATGGTTGCAAACAACCAATTCATGTGCACCTCTGAGAGGAACCTTGTGAACAATGAGGTAGCTTAGAAAAGAGGAGTCATGGAGATTGACACTCTGAAGGCCATATTGGCTCAGAAAAAGATCTCGACCCAACAGGTCAACATGATCTCTCAGCATCTGACTTAATTGCAAGCAGCAACTGGCAGCACGCAAGAAAACTCCTATGAAGGAGATGCCTATGATCCAGATCAACTCATGATGGAGGAGGTTCATTATATGGGAAATTCCTTAGGGAATCCCCACAATGAGCCTTATGGAAACACCTACAACTCATCATGGAGGAATTATCCCAACTTTTTATGGAGGGATCAACAGAAGCCTTTCCAAGGCTTCAACAACAAACAAGGTGGAAGAACCCAGAATAGGTTCAACAATAGACCATTCCCACCTTCTCAACAATAGATGGAGACTTCTAAGCAGAGCCTTTCTAACTTAGCTACTATAGTCTCTGATCTCTCTAAGACCACTAACAGTTTCATGACTGAAACAAGATCTTCCATTAGGAATTTAGAGGTACAGATTGGTCGGCTGAGTATGAAGATCCCTGAGATCCCTTCTAACACTCTTCCAAGTAATACTGAAGTAAACCCAAGAGAAGAATGCAAGGTCCTCAATGTAGGAGCTGAGGCCAAAACTGAAGAAGAACTTTTGGCGGCCAGCCAGCTGGGAGTAGAGGCTGGGCGTTCAACGCCCAAAGAGGAGCAAGTCCTAGCGTTAAATGCCACAATGGGGGAGGATGGGCGTTGAACGCCCACTAAGGACCCCTTTGTTAGAGATATAAAAGAAACCAGAGCTCATGAGGAGACAATAGGGGTTTCCTTGAATGCCTTATTGCAGATTATAGACTCTGAAGAATATTCCTCCTCTGATGAGGAAGAGGAAAATAGGAAAGAGCAAGTTGCTCCGTACTTAAGAATTTTGATGAAGCTGAATGCTAAATTATTTGGAATAGAGACATTGGAAGACGAACCTCCAGTGCTCACTAAGGAACTCAATGCCTTGGTTCAATAGAAACTATCTCAAAAGATGCTGGATCCCAGACGCTTCCTAATTACTTGCACCATAGGGACAATTACCTTTGAGAAGGCTTTACGCGACCTAGCGTCAAGCATAAACCTCATGCCTTTCTCTATAATGGAGAGGATGGGAATTTTTGAGGTGCAAGCTGCCAATATCTCATTAGAGATGGCAGACAAGTCACTGAAAAAGGCATATGGTCTTGTAGAAGTTGCCATAGTAAAGGTTGAAAACTTTTACATCCCTGAAGATTTTATAATCTTAGATACTTGAGAGGACGAGGATGAATCTATCATCCTTGGAAGATTTTTCTTAGCCACTGCCAATGCCATAATTGATGTGGCAAAGGGGGAGCTCGTTCTGCAGTTATGAAAAGATCACATCTTGTTCAAGATGCCTAAACCTAACTCCCTCCCTAAAGGAGAGACAACTGTGCAACACTTGGTGTTCCAACCCTCTCTCTCTCTGTGTGTAGAGCTTTGCAGAGCCCTCAGACTCCAAATCCTAAATTTGGTGTTGAGAAATCATCATAAAGTGATGAGAATGAAGGTACTAAGAAAAAGGTATCTAAGGACTGGAGGGATAAGAAAATCCCCCACTGAAGGCCTCTCACTTGGCATGAGAGGTGTCTTCATAGACAGCCCAGTCATTCCACACCATGTGAACAATATCCTATCTCTAGAACATGTGGAGCTCCTCCATTAAAGAATAGGAAGGAAGTTCACTGTGAGGGGTGAAGTTCTGAACCCTTACCTATCTCCGTAAAGGAGCTGACCATCAAGATAGTGATGTTAAAGATGTGTTTGTTGGGAGGCAACCCAACCATAATTATAGTATTCCTATTTTTTTAGTTATTTCTATTTGAGTTATATTAAGTTATTTTCATAGTTATTTCCCTTTAAGTTTGTGATCATGTGCATTAGTCAAAACAGAGACAGAGACATTTAGAGATGGAAGAAGAACACCCTGAAGTAAACCCCTTGCTGGCGTTGAACACCACACAAGAATGCAGGTGATGAGCGGATAATTTATACGCTTTTTGGTATTGTTTTTAGGTAGTTTTTAGTATGATCTAGTTACTTTTAGGGATGTTTTCATTAGTTTTTATGCTAAATTCATATTTCTGGACTTTACTATGAGTTTGTGTGTTTTTCTGTGATTTCAGGTATTTTCTGGCTGAAATTGAGGGACCTGAGCAAAATTCTGAGAAGGAAGCTGACAAAGGACTGCTGATGCTGTTGGAATCTGACCTTCCTGCACTCGAAATGAATTTTCTGGAGCAACAGAACTCCAAATGGCGCGCTCTCAACGGCGTTAGAAAGTAGATATTCAGAGCTTTCCAGCAATATATAATAGTCCATACTTTATTCGGGAATTGACAACGTAAACGGGCGCTCAACGCCAGTTCCATGCTGCATTCTGGAGTCAAACGCCAGAAACACGTCACGAACCAGAGTTGAACGCCCAAAACATGTTACAACTTGGCGTTCAACTCCAAGAAAAGTCTCAGCTCGTGGATGGATCAAGCTCAGCCCAAACATATACCAGTGGGCCATGGAAGTGGATTTATGCATCAATTACTTACTCCTGTAAACCCTGGTAGCTTGTTTAGTATAAATAGAACTTTTTACTAGTGTATTAGTCATCTTTTGACTATTTAGTCTTTGATCATTCGTTCTTGTGACCACTTGGGGGCTGGCCATTCGGCCATGCCTGGACCTATCACTTATGTATTTTCAACGGTGGAGTTTCTACACACCATAGATTAAGGGTGTGGAGCTCTGCTGTACCTTAAGTTTTAATGCAATTACTACTATTTTCTATCCAATTCGATTTATTCCTGTTCTAAGATATTCGTTGCACTTCAACTTGATGAATGTGATGATCCGTGACACTCATCATCATTTTCACCTATGAACGCGCGTGACTGACAACCACTTCCGTTCTACCTTAGACTGGGCGCATATCTCTTGGGTTCCTTAATCAGAATCTTCGTGGTATAAGCTAGAATTGATGGTGGCATTCATGGGAATCCGAAAAGTCTAACCTTGTCTGTGGTATTCCGAGTAGGATTCCGGGATTGAATGACTGTGACGAGCTTCAATCTCCTGAAGGCTGGGCGTTAGTGACAGACGCAAAAGAATCACGGGATTCTATTCCAACCTGATTGAGAACCGACAGATGATTAGCCGTGCTGTGACAGAGCATTTTGACCATTTTCACTGAGAGGATGGGATGTAGCCATTGACAACAGTGATGCCCTACATACAGCTTGCCATGGAAAGGAGTAAGAAGGATTGGATGAAAGCAGTAGGAAAACAGAGATTCAACAGGGACAAGCATCTCCATACGCTTATCTGAAATTCCCACCATTAATTTACATAAGTATTTCTATCCTATTTTATTTATCTTTTAATTATCTAATCCAATCACATTTGAATCAGCCTGACTGAGATCTACAAGATGACCATAGATTGCTTCATACCAACAATCTCCGTGGGATCGACCCTTACTCACGTAAGGTATTACTTGGATGACCCAGTGCACTTGCTGGTTAGTTGTGCAGAGTTGTGACTAAGTGTAATTCACGTGTGAGAGCTACCAAATTATTGGAGCCATTGTTGATGATCACAAAATCCGTGCACCAAGTTTTTGGCGACGTTGCCGGGGATTGTTCGAGTATGGACAACTGACGGTTCATCTTGTTGCTCAGATTAGGTAATTTTCTTTTCAAAAACCTTTTAAAAATCTTTCAAAAAAAATTTTATTCCTATTTTCGAAATTTTTTTTAAATAAATCATTCTATGGCTTCAAAACATTTAAGAATGGATTCCAGAGTTTCATGAAGCATGTTGAATCCTGGCTGGCTGCAAAGCCATATTCAAACTCCTTTGGAATTGGTCTTCAACTAATCACCACAATGCATGTAATTCCATCCTAAAGCTGACTGGCTATTAAGCCATGTCCAACCCTTTGATTGGAGCTTTGGGCTAATATTGAAAGATTCCTGGAATTCTTCTTAAAGATTTTGAATTTTTTATTTTCTTTTTCCTATATGTTTTTCGAAAAAAATAAAATAAAATACAAAAAAATTAAAAAAATAAAAAATATTTTGTGTTTCTTGTTTGAGTCTTGAGTCAATTTTTAAGTTTGGTGTCAATTGCATGTTTTTAAAATTATTATGCATTTTTCGAAAATTCATGCATTCATAGTGTTCTTCATGATCTTCAAGTTGTTCTTGGTAAGTCTTCTTGTTTGATCTTGATGTTTTCTTGTTTTGTGTATTTTCTTGTTTTTCATATGCATTTTTCATTTGTTAGAGTCCAAGCATTAAAGATTTCTAAGTTTGGTGTCTTGCATATTTTCTTTGCATCAAAAAATTTTCAAAAATATGTTCTTGATGTTCATCATGATCTTCAAAGTGTTCTTGGTGTTCATCTTGACATTCATAGTGTTCTTGCATGCATCATGAGTTTTGATTCATAATTTTCATGTTGTGAGTCATTTTTGTTGTTTTTATCTCTCATCATTAAAAATTCAAAAATCAAAAAATATCTTTTCCTTATTTCTCTCCTAATTTTTGAAAATTTGAGTTGACTTAGTCAAAAATTTTTAAAATTAGTTGTTTCTCATGAGTCAAGTCAAATTTTCAATTTTAAAAATCTTATCTTTTCAAAATCTTTTTCAAAATTTAAATCTTTTTTATTTTTTATTTAATTTTTGAAAATCTTTTTAAATATTTTTCAAAAAAATCTTTTTCTTAATTTTATCTTGATTTTCAAAAATTATACTAACAAGTAATATGATTGATTCAAAAATTTGAAGTTTGTTACTTTCTTGTTAAGAAAGCTTCAATCTTTAAATTCTAGAACCATATCTTTTAGTTTCTTGTTAGTCAAGTAATTAATTTTAATTTTAAAAATTAAATCTTTTTCAACCATATCTTTTTATCATATCTTTTTATCTTATCTTTTCATCATATCTTTTTCAAAATTTCATCTTTTTCAAAAATTTGATTTCAAAATATCTTATCTAACTTCTTATCTTCTTATCTTTTCAAATTTAACTTTAATATCTTTTTCAACTAACTATTTGACTTTTTGTTTGTTTCTTATCATTTTCAAAACCACCTAACTACTTTTTCCTCTTTAATTTTCGAAAATATCTCATCTCTTTTTCAAAATTTCTTTTTAATTGTTTTAAATTTTAATTTTAATTATATCTTATCTTTAATTTTCGAAAATCATTAACTACTTTTTCAAAATTATTTTCGAATTCTCCCTCTTTTCTCTTTTTCTATATATTTATTTATTTACTAACACTTCTCTTCACCTCTCTTCATCTCCAATCACTGCCTCTATCCTCACCCTTGTGATTGGATTCTCCACTATTATTCCTTTCTTCTTTTACTAATAATAAGGATCCTCTTTGTCCAGATATAGAGGATTCCTCTTCCTTTTCTTTTTCTCTTCTCTATCATATGAGCAGGAATAAGGAAAAAGGGCACTCTTGTTGAAGCTGATCTTGAACCTGAAAGGACTCTGAAGAGAAAACTAAGAGAAGCTAAATTACAACAATCCAGAGGCAACCTTTCTGAAATTTTCGAACAAGAGAAGGAGATGACAACCGAACCCAACAACAATAATGCAAGGAGGATGCTTGGTGATTTCACTAAACCAACGTCCAAGTTTGATGGAAGAAGCATCTCAATTCCTGCCATTGGAGCAAACAATTTTGAGCGGAAACCTCAATTAGTTGCTTTGATGCAACAGAACTGTAAGTTTCATGGACTTCCATCTGAAGATCCTTATCAGTTTTTAACTGAGTTCTTGCAGATTTGTGAGACTGTTAAGACAAATGGAGTAGATCCTGAAGTCTACAAGCTCATACTTTTCCCTTTTGCTGTAAGAGACAGAGCTAGAACATGGTTGGACTCACAACCTAAAGATAGCTTGGACTCCTGGGATAAGCTGGTCACGGCCTTCTTGGATAAATTCTTTCCTCCTCAAAAGCTGAGCAAGCTTAGAGTGGATATTCAGACCTTCAAGCAAAAAGATGGTGAATCCCCCTATGAAGCTTGGGAAAGATACAAGTAGATGACCGAAAAGTGTCCTTCTGACATGTTTTCAGAGTGGACCATATTAGATATATTCTATTATCGTCTATCTGAGTTTTCCAAGATGTCATTGGACCACTTTGCAGGTGGATCCATTCACCTAAAGAAAACGCCTGCAGAAGCCCAAGAACTTATTGACATGGTTGCAAATAACCAATTCATGTATACTTCTGAGAGGAATTCCGTGAATAATGGGACGCCTCAGAGGAAGGGAGTTCTTGAAATTGATGCTCTGAATGCCATATTGGCTCAAAACAAAGTGTTGACTCAGCAAGTCAACATGATTTTTCAAAGTCTGAATGGATGGCAAAATGCATCCAACAGTACTAAAGAGGCAGCTTCTGAAGAAGCTTATGATCCTGAGAACCCTGCAATAGCAGAGGTAAATTACATGGGTGAACCTTATGGGAACACCTATAATTTATCATGGAGAAATCATCCAAATTTCTCATTGAAGGATCAACAAAAGGCTCAACAAGGCTTTAATAATGGTGGAAGAAACAGGCTAAGCAATTAACAAGCCTTTTCCATCATCTTCTCAGCAACAGACAGAGAATTCTGAACAGAGCCCCTCTAACTTATCAAACATAGTCTTTGATCTGTCTAAGGCCACTTTAAGTTTCATGAGTGAAACAAGATCCTCCATTAGAAATTTGGAGGCACAAGTGGGCCAGCTGAGTAAGAAAGTCACTGAAACTCCTCCCAGTATTCTCCCAAGCAATACAGAAGAAAATCCAAAAGGAGAGTGCAAGGCCATTGATGTAATCAATATGGACGAATGCACAAGGGAGGAGAAGGACAAAAATCCTAGTGAGGAAGACCTCTTGGGACGTCTCTCAAACAAGAAGGAGTTCCCTATTGAGGACCTAAAGGAATCTGAGGCTCATATAGAGACCATAGAGATTCCATTAAATCTCCTTCTGCCATTCATGAGCTTTGAAGATTATTCTTCCTCTGAAGAGGATGAAGATGTAACTGGAGAGCAAGTTGCTCAATATCTATGAGCCATCATGAAGCTGAATGCCAAGTTATTTGGTAATGAGACTTGAGAAGGTGAACCTCCCTTGCTCATTAGTGAACTAGATACATGGATTCAGAAAACTCTACCTCAAAAGAGACAAGATCCTGGTAAATTCTTAATACCCTGTACCATAGGCACCATGACCTTTAACAAGGCTCCGTGTGACTTGGGGTCAGGCATAAATCTTATGCCATTCTCTGTAATGGAGAAACTAGGGATCATTGAGGTACAACCTGCCTTATTCTCATTACAATTGGCAGACAAGTCAGTAAGACAAGCTTATGGATTAGTAGAGGACGTGTTAGTAAAGGTTGAAGGCCTTTACATCCCTGCTGAATTCATAATCTTAGACACTAGGAAGGAAGAGGATAAATGTATCATCCTTGGAAGAGCTTTTCTAGCCACAACAGGTGCTGTGATTGATGTTAACAGAGGAGAATTAGTCCTTCAATTGAATGGGGACTACCTTGTGTTTAAGGCACACAGCCATCCCTCTGTAACACTGGAGAGAAAGCATGCAGAGCTTCTCTCAGTACAGAGTCAAACAGAGCCCCCACAATCAAACTCTAAGTTTGGTGTTAGGAGGCCACAACCAAACTCTAAGTTTGGTGTTGAACCCCCATATCCAAACTCTAAATTTGGTGTTGGGATTTCACAACATTGACCTGATCACCTTTGTGGCTCTAAGAGAGCCCACTGTCAAGCTATTGACGTTAAAGAAGCACTTGTTGGGAGGCAACCCAATTTTTATTTATCTAATTTTATTTTTATTTTATTGTTATTTTGTGTTTTATTTGGTTCATGATCATGTGGAGTCACGAAAAAATACTAAAATTAAAAATAGAATCAAAAATAGCAGAAGAAAAATCACACCTTGGAGGAAGGACTTACTGGCGTTTAAACGCCAGTAAGGAGCATCTGGCTGGTGTTCAACGCCAGAATAGAGCATGGATCTGGTGCTGAACGCCAGAAGCAAGCAACGTCCTAGCGTTTGGACGCCAGGAATGTGCCCTGAGGAAAGCTGGCGCTGAACACCAGTAACAAGCATGGAACTGGCGTTCAACGCCAGAAACATGCTACACATGGGCGTTGAACGCCCAGAACGTGCACCACTTCGGCGTTTAAACGCCAGAATGTTATGCTAAGGCATTTTACATGCCTAATTGGTGCAGGGATGTAAATCCTTGACACCTCAGAATCTGTGGACTCCACAGGATCATCTCAGGATCTGTGGACCCCACAGGATTCCCACCTAACATATTCCCACCTTACCTCCTAATTAATCCTATAACACACTTTTCCAAAAACCCTTCACCAATCACCTCAATCTCTCTTCCCAATTACCCCCTTCACCACTCACATCCATCTATTTTTCCCCATAAATCCCACTTACCTTCAAAATTTAAAAATCTTTCCCACCCAAACCCACCCTAAATGGTCAAACCTACCCTCTCTCACTTCCCTATATAAACACCTCCATTCTCCTTAATTTTCACACAACACAAACCTCTCTTCTCCTTCTTAGCCGAATACACCTCTCCCCCTCTCCTCCATATTTTCTTCTTCTTCTTCTTTTCTTTCTTCTCTTGCTCGAGGGCGAACAATATTTTAAGTTTGGTGTGGTAAAAGCATAAGCTTTTTGTTTTTCCATTACCATTGATGGCAGCTAAGGCCAGAGAATCCTCTAGAAAAGGGAAAGGGAAGACAAAAGCTTCCACCTCCGAGTCATGGGATATGGAAAGATTCATCTCCAAAGCCCATCAAGACCACTTCTATGATGTTGTGGCCAAGAAGAAGGTGATCCCTGAGGTCCCTTTCAAGCTCAAGAAAAATGAATATCCGGAGACCCGACATGAGATCCAAAGAAGAGGTTGGGAAGTTCTAACCAACCCTATTCAACAAGTCAGAATCTTAATGGTTCAAGAGTTCTATGCCAATGCATGGATCACTAGGAACCATGATCAAAGTGTAAACCCGAGTCCAAAGAATTATCTTACAATGGTTCGGGGAAAATACTTAGATTTTAGTCCAGAAAATGTGAGGTTGGTGTTCAACTTACCCATGATGCAAGGAGATGCACGCTCCTACACTAGAAGGGTCAACTTTAATCAAAGGTTGGACCAAGTCCTTATGGACATATGTGTGGAAGAAGCTCAATGGAAAAGAGACTCCAAAGGCAAGCCGGTTCAACTAAGAAGACTGAACCTCAAGCCTGTGGCTAGAGGATGGTTGGAGTTCATTCAACGCTCCATCATCCCCACTAGCAACCGATCTGAAGTTACTGTGGATCGGGCCATCATGATTCATAGCATCATGATTTTAGAGGAAGTAGAAGTTCATGAAGTCATCTCCCATGAATTCTACAAAATAGCTGATAAGTCCTCTACTTTGGCAAGGCTAGCTTTTCCTCATCTTATTTGCCATCTATGTTACTCAGCTGGAGTTATCATAGAAGGAGACATCCTCATTGAGGAGGACAAGCCCATCACTAAGAAAAGGATGGAGCAAACAAGAGAGCCCACTCATGGAACCCAAGAGACGCATGAGGAAGCTCATCATCAAGAAATCCCGGAGATGCCTCAAGGGATGCACTTTCCTCCCAACAACTATTGGGAACAACTCAATACTTCCCTAGAAGATTTGAGTTACAATGTGGAACAATTAAGGGTGGAACATCAAGAGACCTCCATCATTCTCCATGAAATAAGAGAAGATCAAAGAGCAATGAGGGAGGAGCAACAAAGGCATGGAAGGGACATAGAAGAGCTTAAGGACATCATTGGTCCTTCAAGAAGAAGACGCCACTAAGGTGGACTCATTCCTTGTTCTTATTTTTTTCTGTTTTTCGGTTTTTATGCTTATTATGACATCTATATTTGTGTCTCTACTTCATGATCATTAGTGTTTAGTAACTATGTCTTAAGGCTATGAATAATTCCATTAATCCTTCACCTCTCTTAAATGAAAAATGTTTTTAATTCAAAAGAACAAGAAGTACATGATTTTCGAATTTATCCTTGAATTTAGTTTAATTATATTGATGTGGTGACAATACTTTTTGTTTTCTGAATGAATGATTGAACAGTGCATATTTTTTATCTTGTTGTTTATGAATGTTAAAATTGTTGGCTCTTGAAAGAATGATAAACAAAGAGAAATGTTATTGATAATCTGAAAAATCATGAAATTGATTCTTGAAGCAAAAAAAAGCAGTGAAAAAGTAAAAGCTTGTGAAAAAAAAATGGCGAAAAAAAAATATTTAGAAAGAAAAAGAAAAAGCAAGCAGAAAAAGCCAATAGCCCTTAAAACCAAAAGGCAAGGGTAAAAAGGATCCAAGGCTTTGAGCATCAATGGATAGAAGGGCCCAAGGAAATAAAATCCAGGCCTAAGCGGCTAAATCAAGTTGTCCCTAACCATGTGCTTGTGTCATGAAGGTCCAAGTGAAAAGCTTGAGACTGAGTGGTTAAAGTCGTGATCCAAAGCAAAAAGAGTGTGCTTAAGAGCTCTGGACACCTCTAACTGGGGACTCTAGCAAAGCTGAGTCACAATCTGAAAAGGTTCACCCAGTCATGTGTCTGTGGCATTTATGTATTCGGTGGTAATACTGGAAAACAAAGTGCTTAGGGCCAAGGCTAAGACTCATAAAAGTAGCTGTGTTCAAGAATCAACATACTTAACTAGGAAAATCAATAACAATATCTGAAATTCTAAGTTCTTAGAGAAGCCAATCATTCTAAACTTCAAAGGAAAAAGTGAGATGCCAAAACTGTTCAGAAGCAAAAAGCTACAAGTCCTGCTCATCTAATTAGAATTAATATTCATTGATATTTTGAGATTTATAGTATATTCTCTTCTTTTTATCCTAATTGATTTTCAGTTGCTTGGGGACAAGCAACAATTTAAGTTTGGTGTTGTGATGAGCGGATAATTTATACGCTTTTTGGTATTGTTTTTAGGTAGTTTTTAGTATGATCTAGTTACTTTTAGGGATGTTTTCATTAGTTTTTATGCTAAATTCACATTTCTAGACTTCACTATGAGTTTGTTTATTTTTTTGTGATTTCAGGTATTTTCTGGCTGAAATTGAGGGACCTGAGCAAAACTCTGAGAATGAAGCTTACAAAGGACTGCTGATGCTATTGGAATATGACCTCCCTGAACTCGAAATGGATTTTCTAGAGCTACAGAACTTCAAATCGCGCGCTCTCAATGGCGTGGAAAGTAGACATCCAGAGCTTTCCGGAAATATATAATAGTCCATACTTTATTCGGAAATTGATGACGTAAACTAGTGCTCAACGCCAGTTCCATGCTGCATTCCGGAGTCAAACGCTAGAAACACGTCACGAACCAGAGTTGAATGCCCAAAACACGTTACAACTTGGCGTTCAAATCCAAGAAAAGCCTCAGCTCATGGATGGATCAAGCTCAGCCCAAACATACACCAGTGGGCCCTGGAAGTGGATTTATGCATCAATTACTTACTCTTGTAAATCCTAGTAGCTAGTTTAGTATAAATAGAACTTTTTACTAGTGTATTAGTCATCTTTTGACTGTTTAGTCTTTGATCATTCGATCTTGTGACCACTTGGGGACTGGCCATTCGGCCATGCCTGGACCTATCACTTATGTATTTTCAACGGTGGAGTTTCTACACACCATAGATTAAGGGTGTGGAGCTCTGCTGTACCTCAAGTTTTAATGCCATTACTACTATTTTCTATCCAATTCGATTTATTCCTATTTTAAGATATTCGTTGCACTTCAACTTGATGAATGTGATGATCCGTGATACTCATCATCATTCTCACCTATGAACGCGCGTGACTGACAACCACTTCCATTCTACCTTAGACCGGGCGCATATCTCTTGGATTCCTTAATCAGAATCTTTGTGGTATAAGCTAGAATTGATGGCGGCATTCATGGGAATCCGGAACGTCTAACCTTGTCTGTGGTATTCCGAGTAGGATTCCAGGATTGAATGACTGTGACGAGTTTCAAACTCCTGAAGGCTGGGCGTTAGTGACAGACACAAAAGAATCACAGGATTCTATTCCAACCTGATTGAGAACCGACAGATGATTAGCCGTGCTGTGACAGAGCATTTGGACCATTTTCACTGAGAGGATGGGATGTAGCCATTGACAACAGTGATGCCCTACATACAGCTTGCCATGGAAAGGAGTAAGAAGGATTGGATGAAAGCAGTAGGAAAACAGAGATTCAACAGGAACAAGCATCTCCATACGCTTATCTGAAATTCCCACCATTAATTTACATAAGTATTTCTATCCTATTTTATTTATCTTTTAATTATTTAATCCAATCATATTTGAATCAGCCTGACTGAGATCTACAAGATGACCATAGATTGCTTCATACCAACAATCTCCGTGGGATCGACCCTTACTCACGTAAGGTATTACTTGGACGACCCAGTGCACTTGCTGGTTAGTTGTGCGGAGTTGTGACTAAGTGTAATTCACGTGTGAGAGCTAACAAATTATTGGAGCCATTATTGATGATCACAAAATCCGTGCACCAGCAGGAGGGGCGTTCAACGTCCCATATAGGTAGGAAAGCTGGCGTTAAATGCCATACAAGCAGAAGTGTGGGCGTTCAACGCCCAAGAAGGAGCAAAGACCTGGCACTGAATGCTGGCGTTAAACGCCACACAAGCAGAAGTGTGGGCGTTCAACGCCCAAGAAGGAGCAGAGACCTGGCACTGAACGCCAGGAAGGGAGACCCTAATGGGCGTCCAACACTCTACATGGAGCAAGAAGCTAGCGTTGAACTCCAGCCATGGAGCAGAGGATATGAGTTCAACTCCCACAAGGGGCGGGAAATTCGAATTCCCTAGCCTCTCAAGATCAGTGGGTCCCACAGAATCCCCACCTACCCTACCTTTTTATCTCTCCTACTTTCCCTTTTTTTCACACACACTCTTCCCCATACACCCTCAACCAATCACATCCACATTACCTTTTTCTCTTCCCAAAACCCTTCATCACTTCCATCCATCAATTCCTACCAACCCCCACCCATTTCAAATTCAAATCTTTCCCACCCATACACCCCCTTATGATCGAAATTCAACCCTCTCATATCCCTATAAATAACCCTTCCTACAACCCTTCCACCACACACCTCATACACACTAGCCTCCACTTGGCCGAACCTCTCGCTCTCTCTATCTCTACTATTCTTTTCTTCTTCTACTCTTTTCTTCCCTTTTGCTCATATTTGTTCGAGGACGAGCAAAGTTCTTATGTTTGGTGTTGCAAAAACTTTGCTTTTTGACTTCTACCATCCCTAAGTATGGCACCAAAGTTTGGTGAAACCTCAAGAAAGAGGAAAGGAAAGGCCATTGCCTCCGCTTTTGAATCTTGGGAAAGGGAGAGATTCATTGCCAAGGCTCGACAAGACCACTTCTATGAAGTAGTGGCGAAGAAAAGGGTGATTCTCGAAGTCCCTTTTAGGCTAAAAAAGAACGAGTACCCGGAGATCCAACAAGAAATCCAGAGAAGAGGTTGGGAAGTTCTGACCAATCCTATCCCAGAAGTTGGGATCTTAATGGTGCAAGAGTTTTATGCCAATGCTTGGGTCATAAAAAAGCAAGACACTAGTGTAAAACCACATCCCGAAAATTGGTACACCATGGTTCGAGAGCGTCTTTTGGATTTCAGCCCAGAAAGTATAAGGTTGGCGCTCCAACTACCATTAATGCAAGGAGACCCAGACCCTTACACAAGAAGAGTCAATTTCAATAAGAGGTTGGACCAAGTTCTTTTAGGCATTTGTGTGGAAGGAGCTTAGTGGAAGAGGGATGCTCAAGGCAAGCCTATCCAACTAAGAAGGCTTGATCTCAAGCCCGTAGCTAGAGCATGGTTGGAATTCATCCAACGCTCTATCATCCCTACTAGTAATCGGTCCGAAGTGACTATTGACCGAGCTATCATGATTCACTGCATTATGCTTGAAAATAAGCTGGAGGTACATGAGGTGATACCTTAAGAGCTGTAAAAGGTGGCTGAAAAGCCCTCCACCCAAGCGAGGTTGGCGTTCCCATATCTTATCTGTCACTTATGCAATTCAACTCGAATTGCCATAGAAGGAGACATCCCCATTGAGAAGGATGATGCACCACTATTTCGTGGTACATCTTGTGCTTAATTGAGTGGATTTTATCCACTATTCTCACACTTATTCATAGAAATCGCATGTTTTACATTTTCTTTCCTAATTTTGTGCTATGATTGATAACATGTTTCTTTGGTCTTAATTTAGCTAATTTTAATCCTCTCTTATTACCATTCGATGCCATGATATGTGCGTTCAGTGTTTTCAGAGATTACAGGGCAAGAATGGCTTAGAGAATAGAAAGGAAGCATGTAAAAGTGGAAGGAATACAAGAAGCTGAAGGAATTGCTAAGCTATCAGCCCTGACCTCTTCGCACTCAATCGATCATAACATGAGCTACAGAGATCCAAATGAGCCAGTTTCAGTTGCATTAGAAAGATAACATTCGGGGCTTCGAAATGATACATAATTTGTCATAGTTGCCTTGCTGTTAGGTGACGCGCATGCGCAAAGCACGCGTATGTGTGGATAGTGCACAGACAAGCGATGCGTAAGCGTGCATGATGTGTACGCGCGCATGAGCCACGTGCTGTACGTATCAGAAATTGCCCCCAGCGATTTCTGGGCTGTTTCTGGCCTAGTTTTAAGCCCGAAAAACACAGATTAGAGGCTAAGAATGGAGCAGAATCAGGGGACACTTCTCATTCACATAATTTTAGGTTTTAGATGTAGTTTTTAGAGAGAGAGAGAGAGAGAAAGAGAGAGAGAGAGGCTCTCTCCTCTCTCTAGATTTTAGGATTCTTACGTTTAGCTATTTTCAAATTCAGATTTCTACTCTACTTTAATTTAGTTTCTCTTCGACTCTTATTTATTCTAGCACTTTAGTTTCTCTTCTCTTGGTGATTTATTTATTTATCCACTTTAGTTTATGAATTCTCATGTTAGATTTGATTTCCTATTTAATGCACTTTGAGGTACTTTATGTTTAATGCTCTTTCCTTCATTTGTTTTCATTGATGTTGCAATTGGTTGTTTAGATTTAATATTCTCTTATTAATCTTCTATGTTCTTATTTTGTGCCTACCAAGTGTTTGATAAAATGCATGGGAGGATTTTAAATTAGGCTTTTATGTTCTTGGCCTGGGATGGTAACTTAGGAACTCTTGAGTTGCTAATGTCCAAGTAATTGATGATTGGAGCCATTAACTCTAGTTCTCGCTAATTGAATTAGTGGAGAGCAAGGACTTATGGATTTGGATTGATATAGCTCATTTGACTTTCCCTTACTACTAGTTAGAGGATGACTTAATGGGATTGATCCTTACCAATTCTCATGTTGTGGTTAGTGATAAGGATAGAGATCCTTGACCACCAAACCTTGCCAAGACCCCTTTATCATTTGATTTTCATTACCATTTACATTTCTTGTTTTTTTTTTAATTTCAAAAACCCCAAAATATACCTTTGCATAACCAATTATAAGAACACTTCCCTGCAATTCCTTGAGAGACGACCCGAGGTTTGAATACTTCGGTTATTATTTCTAGGGGTTTGTTACTTGTGACAACCAAACTTTTGTATGAAAGGATTATTGTTGGTTTAGAAACTATACTTGCAACGAAAATTTATTGTGAAATTCTAAACCGTCAAAAGTCCGTTCATCAAAATGGCGCCGTTACCAGGGAATTGCAAACGTGTGCCTTATTATTGTTTATTGTGAATATTATGAATAACTTTTGCTTTTTCGTTTCTTTGTTAGTTGTTTTTAGTTTTAGGTGTTTATTTTTATTATTCTCTTATTAGTTTTTGTTTCTACTTTCTTTTGTTACTATGAATTCTCACCCCTTTGGCTATGAGTTTGGTTCAAATTATGTTGTAGGGAATGGAAGCTATAATGAGAACATGAATCAAGGTTGGAATAATCAAAGATGGGAGGAGCCACAAGGATTTGATCAACCCTCTTGGCAACAACCTCCTCCAATGCACTATGAGCAAGAACCAGTCCAAGGTGCATATCAATTCAATGAATATGGTGGACCCCCTTGTAGTTACCAACAAGCCCCACCATATGCCTATAAACCCCCTTCTCAACATAGCTTTGAACCACGATACTCACAAGCCTCCTACTACCAAACACCCTCAAATGATCTTAACCCATATCCACCAAACTAACCACCTTATGAACCATATGAATCATATATGGAACCACCCCAATTCCAACCTAATTACTCCTAAGAACCACCACCTCCATATACACCTTGTCCACATCCATCAATCCAAGAGCCATATGATCTTAATTATGTTATCCAAGTGGAACAAGAGTCAAGGGATCGTCTCAAGGAAACACTGGATCATTTTCATGCAACCCTTCATCAATTGGAGCGAGTGGTAAGCCGAGAGGCACACAAAGATCTCATGGCTAAAGAATCTCAACTTGAGAACAAGGAATTGAAGTGTGTTGCGCAACAAGTGGAAAAGATGGAGAGTGTTGAACCGCCACATCCTTATTATGATGAACCACCCTTTTTTCATGAGCCTTTCCTCCCAATCAATGAACCTTCATATCCACCCCAATCTTCAATGCATGACACACGTGATGTTCTTCTTCAAGGGCAAAGAAAGATGCAAAGGGAAGTACTAGAATTCACGGTTGCCTTGACCGAGGTAGTAAATCAATTAGCTTCCCAATATTTGGACACTCAATGAACCCCATGGCTTCATGTGGAGAATCTAATGAAGAACGCAACATGAAAGAGACACTAGAAACTCCGGTGGATAGTGAGGAGCATGACTTTGTATTGGAACAAGTGGAGGAAGCCGTAATAGTTGAAGAGGAGGAGGTGGTTGAAGACTTAGGAGACGCTAAACTTCCATGGGAATATAGAATTGTAGAGTATTCCTTCAAGAAGCTTGACATTGACGTCAAGGAGGCTAGTGCACAACCTCCTTGGCATATTCCTTATGAAGAATTGGATGGAATATATCAAGAAGCAAATTCCCTTGATGATGATGATCATAAAGCAAGTCTTCCTAGTGCTGAATCTACATCCACAAATGAACTCCTTGGATATGAAAAACTTTCTCTAATTGAGTCTGAGAATGATGTGGAAGTGGAAGTCCTTCACAAAGGTTGGACGGGAGTTGAGTACATGTTGTCAAAAACGTTGGAGACTTCTCTACCTAGGTTACCGTCTACTACATCATTTGATTGGGTAAAACTTATCTCTATTCACCCTCCTATACCACTTGAGTATGGTATTCTTGAAATGGACGGCCAACTTAGGGAGCTTTGTTGCATTAAGCATAAGAGAAGTATGTTTAGTGGTTGGAGTTGCAAATCAAGGCTCATCAAGGTTGATATTTCAAGAGCTAGATGTGCAAAGGCTCGACCGGTGATAATTTGGTTAGATCTAAGAGGACAGTTTGGTACTTATTTGAGAATTCAGACTGCTTGTTACCCGTTTGGAAAAATGATGATCTACTTAAAGACGGGTGTAGAAACAGGATTTGGGATCCTGGCATACAAGAGGATCGCCTTTGGGAGCTCAAAGCTTGTGAAAAACTCCCTCAAGGTTTGGCAAGTTCACTTGAGAAAAATGAAGTTTATTGGATGTCCAAGCGTTGGTAAAAGTTTCAAGATGAGTTCAAGCACAAGCCACCATAACAAGGAGTTCATCACATGTCCAACTTAAGGACAATAACTAAAAGTGCTAGGTAGGAGACAACCCACCATGGTATGATCCTTCCTTTTATTAGTTTTAATTTATTTCTGTCGATTTTAATTTCCAGTTTTGCATATTTACTTTTATTTTGCATTTAAAAAAAAAATATCAACGCGCAAGCGTCTGTGACGCGCACGCGTCGTGTGCGACTGCGCAACAAAGAGAAAATAGACAGAGAGTTCCACGAGAGCTGCGCAAGAAACATGCTTTAGGCACAATCAAGCCCACGCGTACGCGTGCCATACGCGTGCGCGTCGCTTCAACATCTGGCAACCTACGCGACCGCGTCTATGGCGCGCCCGCGTGGATGAGGAAATCGGCATAAAACCATGTTTGACCAGAGAGTTGTGTTGGTCTGGAGCTGGTACTGTGCTAGAGGCATAAATTCACCCACGCGTACGCGTCCCTGACGCGTGCGCGTCCATGACGCGTGCGCGTCCCTTTTAACTTATGGCCATCCACGCGTGCGCGTGCCTGACGCACATGCATCGCGTGCAATTTTGGCCCCCTACCCAGTTTGACTAAAGAGTTGTGCGTATGCGGGGTTGGACTCACGTGATTAGCACAACCAAAGGCACGCGTACGTCCGCTTGACGCTTACGCGTCCCTTCTCTCTTGCGCATCCATGTGTACGCGTGCCGTACGCATGTGCGTCGCTTGCGCCACCTCAATTATCTAGTCTGCCGCCCAGTTTCACTTATTCCCTCCTCCCAAATCCTAATTCTCTCTCAATCCTAATTCTTTCTTCTCCTCCCTTCTCATCCTTATTCTCTCTCATTTCTTTTACTTGCTGCATTTGCATACTTTTCTTCCTTACATTTTAATTTTATTCATGTTTTTATTTTCTTTTCTAAGTTTATTATTTTCCGTTGGTGTTAAATGTTCTTATTCAACTGTTGCATCTTTTCTTGTATTATTTTGGTGCTTAGTGACTTGTTTATATTGTTGGGTGATATTATTTATCGATCAATGCTAATCTTTTATCACACTTGTATTCTATTTGCATTGATATGCACTTATATTGTCTTTTATTACCCACACTCTCTCCCCTATTATTGCAATTTTTGCACTATTCATATGCCATTTGCTTCTACTGTTTTCTCACTTGCATGTTGTAGATACCATGTAGTTGAGATCCTCATTACTTGGCATTAACTCACCCATATTCTATTTGTTTCCTTATCTTTATTTCTGTATTACTTTTCTTCATTTTTTTTCTTCTTTCAGGATGGCCACCGAGAAGGAAAAGGAAACATTTCTTAATGGGGCAACGGACAAGTCCATCTGCACAACCTTTGGTGAAAAGCATAAGTTGTAGCAGCCCGTCCACTTGCACATCTCAGCATGCACCGAGGACGGTGCAATCTTTAAGTGTGGGGAGGTCGATACCGACTTTCGCGGGTAACTACTTCCTGTCCTAACACCAATGTTTAGTTTTCTTTGTTAAATTAGTTGTTGCTTTTGCATGTTTGATTGCATGTTTGTTTGATTTCGTGCATATTCTATCACTGCTTGGTTGAAGTAATATTTTCTTTTTCAAGAAATTTTTTATAGCATTTCACTAAATCGAATTAAAATTTTGTTAAACTTACTTGAAGAAATTTTATTTTGGAACATGGTTTAGAGCTCGAACACACAAAACCCGTGAGATTTTGGGCCTAATTGATTGGTTGCATTTTATCAACCAATATTTTGTTTTGGTGTGTGTTGTTCTCTCTATAATTGTGATCTTTGTCTTACTTAATTCTATATCTCCATTATTTGATGTATGCATACACTTACATGATTGAGGCCTTGTTTCACTGAGCTCACATACCCATATGGCCTTAACCTTTTCATTATCCTTTGCAAACTAAAGTTGAGCCTATTTTACCCCAATTGTTTTTTATTTTATCACATCATTAACTCTAAGCAAAAAACAATAATGCCCTTAATTTGAATCCTTAGTTAGCTTAGACTAGTGAAAGTGCTCATGAATTAAGTGTGGGAAAAGTGGGTTTGGAAACATTTGGTTTGAGAATTGGGTGTTGTATATTCTTGTGAAAATGTGAAAGAATGTTAAGAATATGCTCATGCATTCAACACCTTAATCATATGCATTGAGAAAAACAAAAGAAAAGAAAAAAATGATGAGAAAAAGAAAAAAAGCAAATAATAAAAAAGGGGACGAAATGTCCCAAAATAAATGTTGGTAGCAATGCATTTGTACTGTACTCAAATTTGGGATGCATGAATATCTGGTAAACATAGTTAATGGATAGTTAGATTTTGCATTTTAATTACATGGATTGTCCTAAGTTAGGTGCGAAGTTTAGGTTAATTAAGGATTCAGGTTTTAGTCCACTTGACCAAATACAATCCTACATTGACCTTGACCCCATTACAACCCTTAAAACACCTCTTGATTTGTGTATTTGTGCATTAAATTTCTGTTGATTGGTAGAAGAAGAGCAAGTCTTAGAAAGCAAGGTTAGTAGAGAATTGAGAGAATCGAACCTTAAACACTTGAGTAATTAGAGTGTATATACTTCCAGTGAGGGTTCGATGCTCGATTCCTTGTTCCCGGCATTCATGAGCTATCTTCTTTTGCAAGTTTACTTGTACCTTATTTTATTATTTGAATTAGTGAAATCCAGTTCATATTTGTTCTTGAAAGGTTTATTTACTTTTTACCAAGTAGGAAGAAACAATTTTCATGTAGTTGCATTCATATAAATAGGTTGCAATTCATACTTTTTACCATTCCTCTTCACTCTTATAGTTCTCTTGAGCTTAGCATGAGGACATGCTAATGTTTAAGTGTGGGGAGGTTTGATGCACCACTATTTTGTGGTACATCTTGTGCTTAATTGAGTGAATTTTATCCACTATTCTCACACTTATTCATAGAAATCGCATGTTTTACATTTTTCTTCTTGATTTTGTGCTATGATTGAAAACATGTTTCTTTGGTCTTAATTTAGCTAATTTTAATCCTCTCTTATTACCATTTGATTCCGTGATATGTGCGTTCAGTGTTTTCAGAGATTACAGGGCAGGAATGGCTTAGAGGATGAAAAAGAAGCATGCAAAAGTGGAAGGAATACAAGAAGCTAAAGGAATTGCTAAGCTGTCAACCCTGACCTCTTCGCACTCAATCGATCATAACTTGAGCTACGGAGGTCCAAATGAAGTGGTTCCAGTTGCGTTGGAAAGCTAACATCCGGGGCTTCGAAATGATATACAATTTGCCAAAGTTTCCTTACTGTTAGGCAACACGAATGCGCAAAGCACGCGTACGCATGGATAGTGCGCAGACAAGCGACGCGTACCCGTGCGCGTGCGCTACGCGTACGCGTGCATGAGCCACGTGCTGTGCATATCAGAAATCACTGGGGGCAATTTCTGGGCTGTTTCTGGCCCAGTTTTAACCCAAAAAAAACACATATTAGAGACTGGGAGTAGAGTAGAATCAGGGGACTGGTGCGGTATTTTACAACCCACAAACTAACTGGCAAGTGCACCGAGTTGTACCAAGTGATACCTTACGTGAGTAAGGGTTGATCCCACGAGGATTGATGGATCAAGCAACAATTATTGAGTGATAGGCTTAGTCAGGCAAATAGAAAATAGTGTTTGGAAGTTCAAAAGCATTAAGAGTAAATTCAGAATATTAAAGACAGGCAGATAAATAAGTTGGAAATAAAATATTGAGAAAACAGTTAAGGTTTCAAAGTTATTTATTTTTCCAGATTAACTTTTTTTACTAACTAATTTAATTATGCAGGATTTAATTTATGGCAAACTGTATGTGACTAGACCCTAATTCCTTAGACCTTCCTAGTCTACTCTAAAATTCATTAACTACCAATTCCTTGGTCAATTAATTCCAATTAGAGGGTGATAATCAATTTCTAGTTTATATGCCACAAAAACTCTAATTACCCAAGAAATAAAAGGATTATATGTCACGTATCCTGTTAAATTCAGATAATTAAAATTTAGGAGAATTTGTTTTCAAGCTGTTGTTCAAGTATAGAGCTTTTCCAAGTTATACAAGAACTCAAATAGAAAAAAAGGTCATACTTCCGTTCCACCCAAATTCATAAGAAAAAGAGTGAAAACAATTCTTAAATTATAAATCCATGCATAAATTAAAATAGAAAAAGTAATAGAATCAATCCATACAAATAGATAGAGCTCATAACCTTAACAATGAAGGATTAGTTGCTCATGGTTCAGAGAAGAAAACTAGGATTCTGGTAAAATGTACAGCGTTCCAATCTGATGGCATTAAATTCCTATTTATAACTAATCCTAATAAATTTAAAATCTAATTATCTAAAATTAAAAATAATATCTTTTCCTAAAAATAAGATTTGAATTTAAATTCGAATTTAAATAACAAGTCTTCAGCTGATGGGTGGGGACCACTTGCTTTGTCCGTTCTGTAGCTTCTAATATGTGTTTTTTGGAGTGGAAACTGGGTAAAAACAGCCCAGAAATCGCCCCTAGCATTTTTCTGCGTTTTTCTGCACGTGGCGCATGTCACACGTATGTGTCAGTCACGCGTACGCGTCGATGGTCTTTTTTGCAAGTCACGTGGACGCGTCGGTCACGCGGCTGCGTCGTTGAGCAAATCTTCAATTCATACGTACGCGTCAGTCACGCGCACACGTCGCCATTAATACCTCCAATTCACGCGCACGCGTCAAGCACGCGTGCGCGTCGCTCCTCGCAGCCATCTTCTTTGATTCTTGTGATGTAGAAACTCCATCAAATCTAGCCTAATGCTACTTAAAATAAATAGTATTGCACAAAACTCAAAATAGCATCTATATTGGCTAAAAGATAATTAATTCTTTATTAAACTCAACGATTTAAGTGCAAATTCACTAGAAAAAGATAGGAAAGATGCTCACGCATCATGGTATACGAAATTGTGATACACAATGGTGCCAACAACTTCGCATAACTAACCAGCATGTGCACTGGGTCGTCCAAGTAATAAACCTTACGTGAGTAAGGGTTGATCCCACAGAGATTGTCGGCTTGAAGCAAGCTATGGTCACCTTGTAAATCTCAGTCAGGCGGATTAAAATGGGTTATTGAGTTTTAATAATTAAAAAGATAAATAAACAGAAAATAAAGATAGAGATACTTATGTAATTCATTGGTGAGAATTTCAGATAAGCGTATGGAGATGCTTCATCCCTCTTAAGTCTCTTCTTTTCTACTGCCTTCATCCAATCCTTCATACTCCTTTCCATGACAAGCTGTATGTTTGGTGTCACCGTTGTCAATGGCTACTTCCCGTCCTCTCAATGAAAATGGTCCAAATGTGTTGTCACCGCACGACTAATCATTTGTCGGTTCTCGATCATGTTGGAATAGAATCCAGTGATCCTTTTGCGTCTGTCACTACGCCCAACACTCACGAGTTTGAAGCTCGTCACAGTCATCCCTTCCCAGATCCTATTTGGAATACCACAGACAAGGTTTAGACTTTTCGGATCTCAGGAATGGCCGCCAATAATTCTAGCTTATACCACGAAGACTCTGATCTTTTGGAATGGAGGCTAAGAGATATACGCTCGATCTAAGGTAGAATGGAGGTGGTTGTCAGGCACACATTCATAGGTTGAGAATAGTGATAAGTGTCACGGATCATCACATTCATCAGGTTGAAGTGCAAGCGAATATCTTAGAATAGGAATAAGCTTGAATTGAATAAGAAGACAATAGTACTTTGCATTAATACTCGAGGAACAGCAGAGCTCCACACCTTAATCTATGGTGTGTAGAAACTCCACCGTTGAAAATACATAAGAACAAGGTCTAGGCATGGCTGAGAGGCCAGCCTCCAAAACGTGATCAAAGGATCAAAAGGTAATCCAAAGATGTCAAGGTTCCAAGATGAAAATACAATAGTAAAAGGTCCTATTTAAAATGAAACTAGCTACTAGGATTTACAGAAATAGGTAAATGATGCAGAAATTCACTTCCGGGTCCACTTGGTGTGTGCTTAGACTGAGCATTGAGCTTTACACGTGTAGAGGTCTTTCTTAGAGTTAAACACCAGCTTTGGTACCAGTTTGGGCGTTTAATTCCAACTTTTATGCCAGTTTTGGCGTTTTGACGCCAGAAAAGGGTAGAGAGCTGGCGTTTTGACGCCATTTTACATCATCAAAACTCGCGCAAAGTGTGAACTATTATATATTTCTAGAAAGCCCTAGATGTCTACTTTCCAACGCAATTGAGAACGTGCTCTTTGGAGTTTTGTAGCTCCAGAAAATCCACTTCGAGTGCAGAGAGGTCAGAATCCAACAGGATCTGCAGTCCTTTGTCAGCCTCTGAATAAGATTTTTGCTCAAGTCCCTCAATTTCAGCCAGAAAATACCTGAAATCACAGAAAAATACACAAACTCATAGTAAAGTTCAGAAATGTGAATTTTGCTTAAAAACTAATAAAAATATACTAAAAACTAACTAAATCATACTAAAAACTATATAAAAACAATGCCCAAAAGCGTATAAATTATCCGCTCATCACATCACAACACCAAAATTGAACTGTTGCTTGTCCTCAAGCAACCAAATTTATTTTTTATCAAAATCATAATTCAAACACACACTAAATCACCATAACAATCACCTAAAAGAAAATAGTAAGTTTCATACAACATGATTTTGGTTATGCTGGGGAAAATATAAAGTGGTCCTTAAAGGACTTTTTAAAATGATTCCAAATATGTGGTTGTAATTCAATCGTACAAATTAGTTTGTAAATTTATATTTTCACCCAAAATTTATAATAATTACAAAGAGGACTGAATCTTAATGAAAGGATTTTTATTTTGATACAATTAAGAAGGAATTAGGTTTTTGGACTTTTTGCAACTTGGGCCTTTCACGGACATCCGTATAAAGAACTAAAAATTTTAGCTATATATAAAACTAAGGGCAAAAAACAGAAATAAGCCAAGGGAGCAAAAAAAATTACCTGAATCAGCCAACTGAAAATTGCTTCACGAATTAGCCAAAGCACATAACTATGTAATTCGAACTAGCTTGGTTCGAACTACAATAACATATAATTCGAACCTATTTGGTTCGAACTACAACTAGTATAATTCGAACTAGGTTGGTTCGAATTACACATGTGATCTCCCCTAGTAATTCGAACCAAGTTGGTTCGAATTACTCTTAAATTGCCTCAAATAGTAATTCGAACCAGACTGGTTCGAATTACTAAGCATGGGATCGTTACTAATGAAACTGTTTTATTCCCGGATTTTTAAACGAAATGTCTGTTGAATGCACACAACAATAAATAAATCTACAATTTAAATTAATACATGATGCGGAAATTAAATAATATCAAAACGCAAAGTATAGATGTTTTCATAGTAAATGATAGACGATAAAGCAATAAGTAACACAAACATACATCAACTGATAAATACATAGACGAAGATAGGTAACATACAACATGGCACACAAATCATATAAATAAGTGCGACCCCGTGAAGCAACGATGTGGTACTCGTGTCCTCTGACCTCTCCGGATAAGGGGCTCCTCATCCTCGATGTCATCCTCCTCGTCCCCTGTGCAGGCGTCCTAGGCTGGACATCTAACGGTCGGGATGAAGACGGCCCGGCAACTGAATGTGACCCAGCAGTATGTGCCGAAGCTGGGGTACCACCCAAAGCGAAATAGTCAGGAGGAGGCACGGAGGGAGGCTCATTCAGATCGACATCTAACGGTCCCTGTGTCCCCGTCGTCTGACTCCACCCACGGGCAACTTCATCCTCCTGCATGATGGCACTGATCGCATCGAGGAAGTGTGGTCCACCAAAATCTGCATCAAGACCAACACCGGCAAGAAAGTCTGAGAACGTGCTGCCCGGACTCACCCATGGCGTACTCTCCTAAAGTGTCTGGTCGTCACCGGAAACACCAACGAAGTAATCTTGGAGTGGCCCCTCCCCAAGTCCAGCCTCACCATGGGCAGAGGGATCTCCGATAGTGTACCCCCTCTCCACTCTGCCCGCCATGATGGGGACTAACAACCCCGACTGCAGCTCCTCCCCCACCGGCCACGTCACCAAGATCACCATCGCCGTGCCCCACAACAGGCGCCTTCCGTCTGCCTCTACGCCCTCGTCCTCGACCACGACCCCGACCAGCTTCATCAGCCTCCTGCGTAGCTTGGTCTAGTCACCTCCACTCACGCTGGCTCCATCGTGTCCTGACTCGAGCTCTCGTCTCTATCCGACGCCTATCAGGGACGTCGTCAACTCGATCCATGTCAGGAACTAGCCCAGGACCACTCTGTGACACCTCCACAGGAATAGGAACGCCCCTCGGATCCCCCAAATACATCTCTGGTGACAAGAACCTCTTTCTATGCTGACTCCACCAATCTAGGTATGTGTGCGACGGTCCAGGGTCCGCAATAACATCGAACCGGAGGACATTGTCTACACGACTCTCCCAATAAAGATTACAATGCTGCAAAGTGGAAGGGAACCAACGATCACCGCCTCTCTCGTCCTTCGACATCAGAAAGTCGATGTCCAGGGCGGGATGCGGTCGGGGCTGGACACCGCCAAACTGTGGTAGAACCCTATCTATCTGATGCCACTCTATAACAACAAAGTATATCAGTGACGTCACAGATTGCGACAGAGCCGTGTGTCGAGGCTCCAACACCTCCAGATGCACAACCTGCAGTACCTCGGGGGAGCTATACGGCATCCAGATGAATTGCACAAAAGTTACAACATTGTCATGAAAACTTCTTATACAAAATCTTAAAGTCTAGTTATTTAAATAAAAGTAACCGAAAGTATACTCACATCCCTGGGCTGTAACATGTCTATCTGCAGTCTCCACATCTGCACTCTAGGACCCTTCTCACTAACGGAAGGGTTGTAACCTGACCACCTGCATCGGACATGGGTATTATTTCTAATTAAAAGTATGACAGATTCGTAAAACAGCACAAGCGTACATCAACATTAGCTAATTTACCTTGAAATAGAACAGTAGATTACCTCGATGCCAAAGGCCAGCTGCACGTATCATACCCAGCAGACCTAAACCTAGGAAAGCGTCAGAAGATCTAAGACTGAAGTAGCTGAAGTGGGCCCGCTAACTTCACCACATGTCGGTTCGCCACTCGGCACATACACCAGTACAACCATGCCAATGGTACAGACCCCCAACTGTAGGAACCCATCTCCTCAAGACTAGCTACGTAGGGAAGCCATCTGATGTGAATGCGGTTGCCGGACTTGTCGGCAAACAGCTGAGTGCCCAACAACATCATGATATAAGCACGAGTGATGCGTGAGCATCCTGTCTATCTTTTCCTGAGGAATTTGCACTTAATTTGTTGAGTTTAATTAAGAATTAATTATATTTTAGCCACTATGGATGCTATTTTGAGTCTTAGGCAAATTTATCTATTTTCAGGTAGCATTTGGCGGAATTTGACAGAGTTTCTGCAGCACAAGAATCAAAGGAGATGGCTGTGAGGAGCGACGCGCGCGCGTGCATGTGATCTGGAAGCATCCATATTGATGCGTACACGTGAATTGAATATTTGCTCAGCGACACGTTCGGGTGACCGACGCATCCGCGTGACTTGTGATGAGCGGATAATTTATACGCTTTTTGGCATTGTTTTTAGGTAGTTTTTAGTAAGTTCAAGCTACTTTTAGGGATGTTTTCATTAGTTTTTATGTTAAATTCACATTTCTGGACTTTACTATGAGTTTGTGTGTTTTTCTGTGATTTCAAGTAATTTCTGGCTGAAATTGAGGGACTTGAGCAAAACTCTGAAAAAGGCTGACAAAAGGACTGCTGATGCTGTTGGAATCTGACCTCCCCGCACTCGAAATAGATTTTCTGGAGCTACAGAACTCCAAATGACGCGGTCTTAATGGCGTTAGAAAGTATACATCCAGAGCTTTCCAGCAATATATAATAGTCCATACTTTATTTGGGAATTGACGACGTAAAGTGGCGCTCAAAGCCAAGTACATGCTGCTGTTTGGAGTTAAACGCCAGAAACACGTCATAACCCGGAGTTGAACGCCAGAAACACGCTATAACTCGGCGTTCAACTCCAAGAGAAGCCTCAGCTCGTGGATAGATCAAGCTTAGCCCAAACATACACCAAGTGGGCCCTGGAAGTGGATTTATACATCAATTACTTACTCATGTAAACCCTAGTAGCTAGTCTAGTATAAATAGGATAAGTTACTATTGTATTAGACATCTTTGGTCTCAGTTTTGTTTTATTCTTCATCTTAAGAGGCTATTGATCACATTTTAGGGGGCTGGCCATTCGGCCATGCCTGAACCTTTCACTTATGTATTTTCAACGGTGGAGTTTCTACACACCATAGATTAAGGGTGTGGAGCTCTGCTGTACCTCAAGTTTCAATACAATTTACTATTATTTTCCATTCAATTCTCTTTTATTCTTATTCCAAGATATACGTTGCACAACAACTTGATGAATGTGATGATCCGTGACACTCATCATCATTCTCACCTATGAACGCGCGTGACTGACAACCACTTCCGTTCTACCTTAGGCCGGGCGCATATCTCTTAGATTCCCCAACAGAATCTTCGTGGTATAAGCTAGATAGATGGCGGCATTCATGGGAATCCGGAAAGTCTAACCTTGTCTATGGTATTTCGAGTAGGATTCTGGGAATCCGGAAAGTCTAACCTTGTCTGTGGTATTCCGAGTAGGATTCCGGGATTGAATGACCGTGACGAGCTTCAAACTCCTGAAGGCTGGGCGTTAGTGACAGACGCAAAAGAATCAAGGGATTCTATTCCAACCTGATTGAGAACCGACAGATGATTAGCCGTGCTGTGACAGAGTATTTGGACCATTTTCACATGAGAGGATGAAAAGTAGCCATTGACGACGGTGATGCCCTACATACAGCTTGCCATGGAAAGGAGTAAGAAGGATTGGATGAATGTAATAAGAAAGTAGAAATACAAGAGGAGCATAGCATCTCCATACGCTTATCTGAAATTCCCACCATTAATTTACATAAGTATTTCTATCCCTTTTTATTTTATTTATCTTTATTTATCCAATCTAATCACATTTGACTTTATGAATCCACTTAACTGGGATTTACAAGGTGACCATAGCTTGCTTCATACCAACAATCTCTGTGGGATCGACCCTTACTCACGTAAGGTATTACTTGGATGACCCAGTACACTTGCTGGTTAAGTTGAACGGAGTTGTGTCCACACATAGCCAATAGCCATTAAATAAATCTCATGCAAATACAAAGAGGGTCACGATTTCGTCCACCAAGTTTTTGGCACCGTTGCCGGGGATTGTTCGAGTTTGAACAACTGACGGTTCATCTTGTTGCTCAGATTAGGTAATTTATTTTTCAAAAATCTTTTTCAAAATTTTTCTTTTCTTTTTCGTTTTTCCAAACTTTATTTTCGAAAAAAAAAATAATAAAAATCTAAAAAAAATTCATAAAAATCAAAAATATTTTGTGTTTCTTGTTTGAGTCTTGAGTCAATTTTTAAGTTTGGTGTCAATTGCATGCTTTTAAAATTTTTTCTTGCATTTTTCGAAAATTCATATATTCATGGTGTTCTTCATGATCTTTAAGTTGTTCTTGACAAGTCTTCTTGTTTTATCTTGATGATTTCTTGTTTTGTGTTGTTTGTTGTTTTTCATATGCATTTTTCGTTTATTAGAGTCCATGCATTAAAGATTTCTAAGTTTGGTGTCTTGCATGTTTTCTTTGCATCAAAAATTTTTCAAGATTATGTTCTTGATGTTCATCATGATCTTCAAAGTGTTCTTGGTGTTCATCTTGACATTCATAGTGTTCTTGCATGCATCATGAGTTTTGATTCATAATTTTTATGTTGTGAGTCATTTTTATGTTTTTCTCTCTCATCATCAAAAATTCAAAAAAATAAAAAAAATATCTTTTCCTCATTTTTCTCATAATTTTCGAAAATTTGAGTTGACTTAGTCAAAAATTTTCAAAATTAGTTGTTTCTTACAAGTCAAGTCAAATTTTCAATTTTAAAAATCTTATCTTTTCAAAATCTTTTTCAAAAATTATATCTTTTTCATTTTTTTTCTATTTTTCAAAAATTTCAAAAATCTTTTTCAAAATATTTTCAAAATCTTTTTCTTATCTTTATATCATATTTTCGAAAATTCACTAACAATTAATGTGATTGATTCAAAAATTTGAAGTTTGTTACTTTCTTGTTAAGAAAGGTTCAATCTTTAAGTTCTAGAATCTTATCTTTTAGTTTCTTGTTAGTAATTAATTTTAATTTAAAAATTAAAACTTTTTCAAACATATCTTATCATATCTTTTATATCTTATCTTTTTCAAAATTTTATCTTTTTCAAAAAATTGATTTCAAATATCTTATCTAACTTCTTATCTTCTTATCTTTTCAAATTTTGATTTTAATATCTTTTTCAACTAACTATTTGACTTTTTGTTTGTTTCTTATCTTTTTCTAAACCACCTAACTACTTTTCCCTCTCTAATTTTCGAAAATATCTCACCTCTTTTTCAAAAATTCTTTTTTCTGTTTTAAATTTAAATTTTAATCTTATCTTATCTTTAATTTTCGAAAATACTAACTTCTTTTTCAAAATTATTTTCGAAATTTTCCCCCTCTCTTCTTATTCTATTTAATTATTTATTTACTAACACTTCTCTTCACCTCCCCTATCCTTACTCTTTATACAGACTATTCATTCTTCTTCACTCTTCTCCCCTTTCTTTTTCTACTAACATAAAGGAATCTCTATACTGTGACATAGAGGATTCCTCTTCTTTTCTTGTTTTCTTCTCTTTCATATGAGCAGGAGCAAGGAAAAAGGTACTCTTGTTGAAATTGATCCTGAACCTGAAAGGACCCTGAAAAGGAAACTAAGAGAAGCTAGATTATAACAATCTAAAGGTAACCTTTCAGAAACATTAGAACAAGAGAAAGAGATGGCAGCCGAACCCAACAACAATAATGCAAGGAGAATGCTTGGTGACTTCACAAAACCAACGTCCAAATTTGATGGAAGAAGCATCTCCATTCCTGCCATTGGAGCCAATAATTTTGAGCTTAAGCCTCAACTAGTTGCTTTAATGCAACAGAACTGCAAGTTTTATGGACTTCCATCTGAAGATCCTTACCAATTTTTAACTGAGTTCTTGCAAATTTGTGAGACTGTTAAGACGAATGGAGTAGATCCTGAAGTCTACAGGCTCATGCTTTTCCCTTTTGCTGTAAGAGACAGAGCTAGAATATGGTTGGACTCACAACCTAAAGATAGCCTGGACTCCTGGGATAAGCTGGTTATGGCTTTCTTGGATAAATTCTTTCCTCCTCAAAAGCTGAGCAAGCTTAGAGTGGATGTTCAGACTTTCAAATAGAAAGATGGTGAATCCCTCTATGAAGCTTGGGAAAGATACAAGCAGTTGACCAAAAGGTGTCCATCTGACATGTTTTCAGAATGGACCATATTAGATATATTCTATTATGGTCTATCTGAGTTTTCAAAAATGTCATTGGACCATTCTGCAGGTGGATCCATCCACCTAAAGAAAACACCTGCAGAAGCTCAAGAACTCATTGACATGGTTGCAAATAACCAATTTATGTACACTTCTGAGAGGAATTCCGTGAATAATGGGACACCTCAGAGGAAGGGAGTTCTTGAAATTGATGCTCTGAATGCCATATTGGCTCAGAACAAAGTGTTGACTCAGCAAGTCAACATGATCTCTCAAAGTCTGAATGGATGGCAAAATGCATCCAACAGTACTAAAGAGGCAGCTTCTGAAGAAGCTTATGATCCTGAGAACCCTGCAATAGCAGAGGTAAATTACATGGGTGAACCTTATGGAAACACCTATAACTCATCATGGAGAAATCACCCAAATTTCTCATAGAAGGATCAACAAAAGCCTCAACAAGGCTTTAATAATGGTGGAAGAAATAGGCTCAGTAATAACAAGCCTTTTCCATCACCTTCTCAGCAACAGACAGAGAATTCTGAACAAAGCACTTCCAATTTAGCCAATCTAGTCTCTAATCTGTTAAAAGTCACTTTCAGTTTCATGAGTGAAACAAGATCCTCCATCAGAAATCTAGAGGCACAAGTGGGCCAGCTGAGTAAGAAAGTCATTGAAACTCCTCCCAGTATTCTTCCAAGCAATACAGAAGAGAATCCAAAAGGAGAGCGCAAGGCCATTGATGTAATCAATATGGCCGAATGCACAAGGGAGGAGGAGGACGAAAATCCTAGTGAGGAAGACCTCCTGGGACGTCCCTCAAGCAAGAAGGAGTTTCCTATTAAGGATCCAAAGGAATCTGAGGCTCATATAGAGACCATAGAGATTCCATTAAATCTCCTTCTGCCATTCATGAGCTCTGAAGACTATTCTTCCTCTGAAGAGAATGAAGATGTGACTGGAGAGCAAGTTGCTCAATATTTAGGAGCTATCATGAAGCTGAATGCCAAGTTGTTTGGTAATAAGACTTGGAAAAGTGAACCTCCCTTGCTCATTGGGGAACTAGACACCTGGATTCAGCAAATTTTACCTCAAAAGAGACAAGATCCTGGCAAGTTCTTAATACCTTGTACCATAGGCACATTGACCTTTGAAAAAGCTCTATGTGATCTGGGGTCAGGGATAAATCTTATGCCACTCTCTGTAATGGAGAAGCTGGGGATCATTGAGGTACAACCTGCCTTATTCTCATTACAATTGGTAGACAAGTCATTAAGACAAGCTTATGAAATAGTAGAGGACGTGTTAGTAAAGGTTGAAGAGCTTTACATCCCTGCTGATTTCATAATCTTAGACACTAGGAAGGAAGAGGATGAATGCATCATCCTTGGAAGACCTTTCCTAGCTACAGCAGGAGCTGTGATAGATGTCAACAGAGGTGAATTAGTTCTTCAATTGAATGGGGACTACCTTGTGTTTAAGGCACATGGCCATCCCTCTGTGACAAAAGAGAGTAAGCATGAAGAGCTTCTCTCAGTTTAGAGTCAAGAAGAGCCCCCACAGTCAAACTCTAAGTTTGGTGTTGGGAGGCCACAACCAAACTCTAAGTTTGGTGTTAATACCCCATATCCAAACTCTAAGTTGGTGTTGGGACTATACAACATTGACCTGATCACCTTTGTGGCTCCATGAGAGCCCACTGTCAAGCTATTGACATTAAAGAAGCGCTTGTTGGGAGGCAACCCAATTTTATTTATCTAATTTTTATTTTATTTTATTTTATTTTTATTTTGTGTTTTATTAGGTACATGATCATGTGGAGTCACGAAAAAAATATAAAAATTAAAAACAGAATCAAAAACAGTAGAAGAAAAATCACACCCTGGAGGAAGGACAGACTGGCATTCAATGCCAGTAAGGAGCATCTGGCTGGCGTTCAACGCCAGAACAGAGCATGAATCTGGCGCTAAACGCCAGAAACAAGCAACATCCTGGCGTTTGAACGCCAGGAATGTGCCTTAAGAAAAGCTGGCGCTGAACGCCAGTAACAAGCATGGAACTAGCATTCAACGCCAGAAACATGCTACATATGGGCGTTAAACGCCCAAAACATGCTTCACATGGGCGTTGAACGCCCAGAACGTGCATCACCTCGGCGTTTAAACACTAGAATGGTATGCAAAGGCATTTTACATGCCTATTTGGTGCAGGGATGGAATTCCTTGACACCTCAGGATCTGTGGACCCCACAGGATCACCTCAGAATCTGTGGACCCCACAGGATTCCCACCTAACATATTCCCACCTTACCTCCTAATCCTATAACACTCTTCCCCATGTCACACTTCCCAAAAACTTCAATCTCTGAATCTCTCCTCCCAATAAACACTCTTTCCCAAAACCCTTCACCAATCACTTCAATCTCTCTTCCCCATCACCTCTTCACCACTCACATCCATCCACTCTTCCCTATAAACCCCACCTACCTTCAAAATTCAAAAACACTTTCCCACCCAAACCCACCCTAAAATGGCCGAACCTACCCTCTTCCATTTCCCTATATAAACCCCTCCATTCCACTTCATTTTCACACAACACAACCCCCTCTTCTATACCTTGGCCGAAACCCACACTCCCCCTTCTCCTCAATATTTTCTTCTTCTTCTTCTTCTCTTCTTTCTTCTTTTGCTCGAGGGCAAGCAATATTTTAAGTTTGGTGTGGTAAAAGCATAAGCTTTTTTGTTTTTCCATTACCATCAATGGCACCTAAGGCCGGAGAATCCTCTAGAAAAGGAAAAGGGAAGACAAAAGCTTCCACCTCCGAGTCATGGGAGATGGAAAGATTTATCTCCAAAAGCCATCAAGACCACTTTTATGATGTTGTGGCAAAGAAGAAGGTGATCCCTGAGGTCCCTTTCAAGCCCAAGAAAAATGAGTATCTGGAGATCCGACATGAGATCCGAAGGAGAGGTTGGGAAGTCCTAACCAACCCCATGCAACAAGTCGGAATCTTAATGGTTCAAGAATTCTATGCCAATGCATGGATCACTAGGAACCATGATCAAAGTATGAACCCGAGTCCAAAGAATTATCTCACAATGGTTCGGGGGAAATACTTAGATTTTAGTCCGGAAAATGTGAGGTTGGCGTTCCACTTGCCCATGATGCAAGGAGATGTACGCCCCTACACTAGAAGGGTTAACTTTAATCAAAGGTTGGACCAAGTCCTAATGGACATATGTGTGGAAGGAGCTCAATGGAAAAGAGACTCCAAAGGCAAGCCAGTTCAACTAAGAAGACTGGACCTCAAGCCTGTGGCTAGAGGATGGTTGGAGTTCATTCAATGCTCCATCATTCCCACTAGCAACCGATCTGAAGTTACTGTAGATCGGGCCATCATGATTCATAGCATCATGATTGGAGAGGAAGTATAAGTTCATGAAGTCATCTCCAATGAAATCTACAAAATAGCCGAAAAGCCCTCCACCATGGCAAGGCTAGCTTTTCCTCACCTTATTTGCCATCTATGTTACTCAGCTGGAGTTATCATAGAAGGAGACATCTCCATTGAAGAGGATAAGCCCATCACCAAGAAGAGGATGGAGCAAGCAAGAGAAACCCTCCACGGATCTCAAGAGATGCATGAGGAAGCTCATCATCAAGAAATCCCTGAGATGCCTTAAGGGATGCACTTTCCTCCCAACAACTATTGGGAACAACTCAACACTTCCTTAGAAGATTTGAGCCACAATGTGGAACAATTAAGGGTGGAACATCATGAGCACTCCATCATTCTCTATGAAATAAGAGAAGATCAAAGAGCAATGAGGGAGGAGCAACAAAGGCAAGGAAGGGACATAGAAGAGCTTAAGGACATTGTTGGTCCTTCAAGAAGAAGACGCCACTAAGGTGGATTCATTCCTTGTTCTTATTTCTTTCTGTTTTTCGGTTTCTATGTTATGTTTATCTATATTTTGTGTCTCTATTTCATGATCATTAGTATGTAGTAACCATGTCTTAAAGCTATGAATAAAATCCATTAATCCTTCACCCCTCTTAAATGAAAAATGTTTTAATTCAAAAGAACAAGAAGTACATGAATTTCGAATTTATCCTTGAATTTAATTTAATTATATTGATGTGGTGACAATACTTTTTGTTTTCTGAATGAATGCTTGAACAGTGCATAATTTTGATCTTGTTGTTTATAAATGTTAAAACTATTGGCTCTTGAAAGAATGATGAACAAAGAGAAACGTTATTGATGATATGAAAAAGCAATGAAATTGATTCTTGAAGCAAGAAAAAGCAGTGAAAAAAAGTAAAGGCTTGCGAAAAAAAATATATATATATATATATATATATATATAATAGAAAAAGAAAAAGCAAGCAGAAAAAGCCAATAGCCCTTAAAACCAAAAGGCATGGGTAAAAAGGATCCAAGGCTTTGAGCATCAATGGATAGGAGGGCCCAAGGAAATAAAATCCAGGCCTAAGCGGCTAAATCAAGATGTCCCTAACCATGTGCTTGTGTCATGAAGGTCCAAGTGTAAACCTTGAGACTGAGTGGTTAAAGTCGTGATCCAAAGCAAAAGAGTGTGCTTAAGAGCTCTGGACACCTCTAACTGGGGACTCTAGCAAAGCTAAGTCACAATCTGAAAAGGTTCACCCAGTCATGTGTCTGTGGCATTTATGTATCCGGTGGTAATACTGGAAAACAAAATGCTTAGGGCCACGGCCAAGACTCATAAGTAGCTGTGTTCAAGCATCAAATATACTTAACTAGGAAAGTCAATAACACTATCCGAAATTCTAAGTTCCTAGAGAAGCCAATCATTCTAAACTTCAAAGGAAAAAGAGAGATGCCAAAACTATTCAGAAGCAAAAAGCTACAAGTCCCACTCATCTAATTATAATTAATATTCATTGATATTCTGGAATTTATAGTATATTCTCTTCTTTTTATCCTAATTGAATTTTAGTTGCTTGGGGACAAGCAACAATTTAAGTTTGGTGTTGTGATGAGCGGATAATTTATACGCTTTCTGGCATTATTTTTAGGTAGTTTTTAGTAAGTTCAAGCTACTTTTAGGGATGTTTTCATTAGTTTTTATGTTAAATTCACATTTCTGGACTTTACTATGAGTTTGTGTGTTTTTCTGTGATTTCAGGTAATTTCTGGCTGAAATTGAGGGACTTGAGCAAAACTCTGAAAAAGGCTGACAAAAGGACTGCTGATGCTGTTGGAATCTGACCTCCCTGCACTCGAAATAGATTTTCAGGAGCTACAGAACTCCAAATGGCACGCTCTCAATGGCGTTGGAAAGTAGACATCCAGATCTTTCCAGAAATATATAATAATTCATACTTTATTCGGGAATTGACGACGTAAAGTGGCCCTCAACGCCAAATACATGCTGCTGTCTGGAGTTAAACGCCAGAAACACGTCATAACCCGGAGTTGAACGCCAGAAACACGCTATAACTCGGCGTTCAACTCCAAGAGAAGTCTCAGCTTGTGGATAGATCAAGCTCAGCCCAAACATACACCAAGTGGGCCCCGGAAGTGGATTTATACATCAATTGCTTACTCATGTAAACCCTAGTAGCTAGTCTAGTATAAATAGGATAAGTTACTATTGTATTAGACATCTTTGGTCTCAGTTTTGTTTTATTCTTCATCTTAAGAGGCTATTGATCACATTTAGGGGGCTGGCCATTCGGCCATGCCTGAACCTTTCACTTATGTATTTTCAACGGTGGAGTTTCTACACACCATAGATTAAGGGTGTGGAGCTCTGCTGTACCTCAAGTTTCAATACAATTACTATTATTTTCCATTCAATTCTCTTTTATTCTTATTCCAAGATATACGTTGCACAACAACTTGATGAATGTGATGATCCGTGACACTCATCATCATTCTCACCTATGAATGCGCGTGACTGACAACCACTTCCGTTCTACCTTAGGCCGGGCGCATATCTCTTAGATTCCCCAACAGAATCTTCGTGGTATAAGCTAGATAGATGGCGGCATTCATGGGAATCCGGAAAGTCTAACCTTGTCTGTGGTATTCCGAGTAGGATTCCGGGAATCCGGAAAGTCTAACCTTGTCTGTGGTATTCCGAGTAGGATTCCGGGATTGAATGACCGTGACGAGCTTCAAACTCCTGAAGGCTGGGCGTTAGTGACAGACGCAAAAGAATCAAGGGATTCTATTCCAACCTGATTGAGAACCGACAGATGATTAGCCGTGCTGTGACAGAGCATTTGGACCATTTTCACTGAGAGGATGGGATGTAGCCATCGACAAGGGTGATGCCTCCAGACGATTAGCCATGCAGTGACAGCGCATAGGACCATTTTCCCGAGAGGATGAAAAGTAGCCATTGACAACGGTGATGCCCTACATACAGCTTGCCATGGAAAGGAGTAAGAAGGATTGAATGAATGTAATAAGAAAGTAGAAATACAAGAGGAGCACAGCATCTCCATACGCTTTTCTGAAATTCCCACCATTAATTTACATAAGTATTTCTATCCCTTTTTATTTTGTTTATCTTTATTTATCCAATCTAATCACATTTGACTTTATGAATCCACTTAACTGGGATTTACAAGGTGACCATAGCTTGCTTCATACCAACAATCTCTGTGGGATCGACCCTTACTCACGTAAGGTATTACTTGGATGACCCAGTACACTTGCTGGTTAAGTTGAACGGAGTTGTGTCCACAAATAGCCAATAGCCATTAAATAAATCTCATGCAAATACAAAGAGGGTCACGATTTCGTCCACCAACTTGCGAAGAAGACCAGCGACGCATCCGCGTGACTGACGCGTACGCATGACGTGCGAGATCTGTAGAATTTACAGAAATTGCTGGTGTGGATTTTGGGCCACATTTTGACCCAGTTTTCAGTCCAGAAAACACAGATTAGAAGCTGCAGAATGGACAAATCAAGTGGTCCCCACCCATCAGCTGAAGACTTGTTAATTAATTCAAATTTAAATTCAAATCTTAATTTTTAGGAAACGATATTATTTTTAATTTTAGAGAATTAGATTTTAAAAATTTATTAGGATTATTTATAAATAGGAACTCTGTACATGGGGACGGAGAGATTATTACCAGAACTCTTATTTTTCCTCTATGAACCATGAGCAACTAATCCTTCATTGTTGAGGTTAGGAGCTCTGTCTATTTTCATGGATTGATTCGTTTGATCTTTTTTATTTAATTCATGTCTTGATTTATATTTCAATAATTGTTTTCGTTCTTTATTTTATGAATATGGATGGAACGGAAGTATGATCCATGTTCTAATTGAGTTCTTGTAAAACTTGGAAAAGCTCTTTACTTGAACAACAGCTTGAAAATATATTATACTGAATTTCTAATTGTTTGTATTTAACGGGATACGTGACATATAATCCCCTTATTTGTGGATAATTAGGATTCTTTTGGCATATAAACTAGAAGTTGATCATCACCCTCTAATTGGAATTAATTGACCAAGGAATTGGCAATTAATGAATTTTAGAGAAGACTAGGAAGGTCTAAGGAATTAGGGTCTAGGCACATATAGTTTGCCATGAAATTAAATCTTGTATGATTAAATTAATTAGTAATAAAAGTTAATTTGGAAATTAGATAACTCTGAATCCTTAACTGCTTTCTCAAATATTTTATTCCCAACTCATTGCTGCTTGCTTTCTGAAATTTTTAAAGTACTATTTAATGCTCTTTGAATATCTCAAAACCATTTTCTGCTTGCCTAACTAATCCTATCAAACGCTATTGTTGCTTGATCCATCAATCCTCGTGGGATCGACCCTTACTCACGTAAGGTATTACTTGGTCGACCCGGTGCACTTGCTGGTTAGTAGTATGGGTTACAAAATACTGCATCAACGAGCAAAGCGCCGCATGGTGTCCTCATCGGCTCCCTCGGAGCACTCTCCAAATGTCTCCTGGAACCAGCTGCAGTTTACTGTGAACTTCTGAACCTGGCTCGGACAAGGAATCACTCCAAGCAATTCCTCGAACGACACCCAAGTAGGACGTCCACCCTCGATATATATATATATATATATATATATATATGGAAATCCATAAGGCAACCTCTGACATAACGCCCATCCACTGCCAACCCCAACTGGTACGCCACGTCCTGAAGCGTGATCCTGCATTCTCCGAAGGGCATATGGAAAGTGTGCGTCTCAGGACGCCACCGCTCCACGAAGGCACTGACAAGGGGCTCATCTATCCGGAACCATCTATCGTTTAGCCTCGCTAGATGGTATAACCCCGCCATCTGCAAGTATGGCACATACCGCTCATCGAGTCGCATGCCCTGTTGCCGTATGCTCCTGATGCATCTCTGTGGCTGGGCATTACATGGACCGCATTAGTAGATCGACATAGAAAACCAGTAACAAAAATAAGTAATAACAGAAACCACTTATCGAAACCAATAACACAATATACATATGAAACCAATATAACAAACCGCTTACAAAGGCACATAGTAAACCACTAATAAAAACTACTAAACTGAACCGTCAACAAAACCACATGCTTAAACCGCTAACATAAACCGGAAGCTAATCCACTTACGAAAACCACATGCAAATCCACTATCATAAACCGCACATAAAACCACATGATAAACCTCTTCCAATACCACCTAAAGTAATCCTCCAACATAAACCATCAACAAAACAACTATAAAAAAATCACTAATATAAACCGCTAACTAAAACCACATACAAAACCTCTAAAATAAACCACTTGTAATATCACTACGATAAACCACTAACATAAACCGTCACTAAAACCACATGCAAAATCACTAACTCAGATAAACTGATCGCAAAGAAGTGTTCTATCCACTAACCTCGTCGTTGATCTCCCCGGCTATATGAGCGACTCCGTCCAACCGATACAGCCTTGCCGGATCGTCCCTCATCGGCAGAGTTTTCTGTTCGAGTCTTTGTCGGATGGAATCTGTGTCGTTTTCTTTGGGATTTGGTTGGGGTATGGAAATAGAGAAGTTGTTCGAATGAGGGTGATTCGAACTCCTTATATAGCCGAAAACTTAGTAATTCGAACCAGCCTGGTTCGAATTACTATTTGATGCAATTTGAGAGTAATTCGAACCAACTCGGTTCGAATTACTAGGGGAGTAGATCACATGTGTAATTCGAACCAACCTAGTTCGAATTATATTAGTTGTAGTTCGAACCAAATAGGATCGAATTATATGTTTTTGTAGTTCGAACCAAACTAGTTCGAATTACATAGTAATGTGCTTTGACTGATTCGTGAAGCCATTTTCAGTATAGCTGATTCATGTAATTTTTTTGCTCTCTTGGCTTATTTCTGTTTTTTGCCCTAATATTGGACACTAGTAAAAAAAATTATTACGTTAATAGTTCATAAATTAAAACTCACAAAATAAAGTATAAAAAAAAACTCCCCAACAAAGTGTCTACTACTATAATAATAATAATAATAATAATAATAATAATAATAATAATAATAATAATAATAATAATAATCCTTTATTTTATATATATTATTTCAACAAAGCATTAATTTCAGTCAAAACATATAACAATTATTTAAAGAGCATATTTTAGGATTCATTATATTTATTTATATTATAGACAAATTTGAATGTAATTTTAAAAAGATTAATATATTATTTTTTTAAAATTTTAAAATGACTAAAATTAGATTGTGAATAATCTATAAGTTCATTTTTTTTTCAATTACTATATGTTTATTTGTCTTTAATTACTATATTAATCTAACGGTGATATTATATAGCAAAGACATTTCGGTAATTAAGTTTAATTAAATTGGTTTAATAGGTTAGCTACGTTTAATTTTGAAAATAGGAAAAGATAAGATATTGAGAAGAAGACACAAAAGATAGAGACATAAAAATTAATATTATTATATTTTATTTAGTGATAAACTAGGATAATTTATAAAAGTCTAAATTATTCTCATTTTTTTATTTAAAAAATTTGGGAAGAAAAATATAATAAAAAATATAATTATGAAAAATTAACAAGAATAATAAAAAAATAAAAAATAAGTTGTTTCTCTTGTTAGTGTCTTTGTGTCTTCCTGTTAGAATAGACACAAAATACACTAATTTAGTATCTCTAGACACAATGTTTCTATCCATATCTTATCTGCCAAATATAATTTTGTGTCTTTGTGTCCCTATCTCAGTGTGATGTGCCTGTAAACAAACACAATCTTAAAAATTGATAAAAAAAATTAGTTGAAGAAGAAAAAAGTGAAAAACAAAAAGCATAAGAAGAAAAAGAAACTTAATTAAACTTTATTACAAAAATAATTTATTCACGTGATATTTTTTATAAAATAAAAAAAGGTTTAATTTTTTATTTTTGAATATATTAAACATTTAAATGCTAGACTATATTTACTTAATTATTATAATTGTATGAACTATATTTTTATTATTTGTATTACTCATGACATATGTAGTTACTAAAATTTATGTGTTCATCTACTTGTGACTTATCAATATATATAAACTACACTGTTTATAAATAAAGATTTTAAATTTGATATTTACTTTTGTTAATAATTTTGTCAAAAGATTTAAATTAATTATATATTTTTTTTGCTAATAAAATAAAGCAAAGTAAATAATTACTAATTTACTTTTTTTTGTCAACATAAAAATAATTTAATTTTTATTTGCTGTCAGTACAAAAGCGATTTTATACATACATTTAGATATATAACGTCATATCAACAAAAATAACTTAATTTTACTTTGACTACATGAATGATCTTTTGAAACAAACAACGAATATAATTAGACTAATGTATAAAATATTTTATACTATTAATACATCAAAAATAAATTCTATAAAAAGATAAAGGCATAAAAAATTATTGTTTACTTAAATTTGATATGTATAATATTTTTTATAAATTGATTTTACTAAATTCATGTTTATCACAAACAATTCCATATTTTATTTTATTTATTAAATTCAAGATTTTAAAATTTAAATCCATCTACTCTATTACCATGTTAAAAATAGATCCCACATTTTTGTACACCTTAAAATTATTTGTTGTAATTTATTTTTACCTCCTATTATATTATATTAATTTTTTTGACATAGACAAATCCATGATTTAATATGTATCTATCATTTTAGAAGATTTAGAGGTAAGCGGTTAGAGATTATGGTTGAGGAGTTATAATTTAGGATTAAGAATATAAAATTTATGGTGTAGAATTTTGAATTCATGGTTTAGAATTTAGAGTCTAGGATTTAGAGTACTAGAAATGATAGTTTAAGATTTTAGAATTTATAATTCAAAATTTAAACGTTTATGATTTATGTATTTAAAAAAGATTTATACGAATATACATTTTATGTTGATCAATTCGAACAAATTTTTTCTTTTATATTTTTGTAACATAGAGTAAATGCAAGGATAATATATATATATATATATATATATATATATATATATATATAAAATATATGCATTTAAAATATATTAGTGAATAAAATATATAAAATATAATCGTTTTAGAGAATTTACTTAATATGTTATAATTTTATTGTTATGAGAAAAATAAATAAATTTTAAATAATTTACTTTCATATATGTATTATAATATATAAAGATTTTCTTAACATCTAATTAGATGTTAATGTTATTGTAAATATTAAAATATTTTTATATTATAATTAATATTTAAGATTTAAGGTTTATAGCTAATAAATTAGGATTTATGGTTGAATATCACGTTTAGGGATTAGAGTTTGAGATTTTATGTCTTATAGTTTTAGAGTTTGGGATTTAGAGTTTAGGATTTATGGTGCAAGAGTTAAAGAATTAGAAATGATTGTTTAGGGTTTAGAGTTTGGAGTTTAGGATTTAAGATTTAGAATTTAGAGTATTAAAAATAATAGTTTATGTTTATAATTTAAGGTTTAGGGGTCTAGATTTTAGATTCTAGGATTTAGCATTTAAGTTTTAGAATTTAGAATTTAAGATTTAAAGTTTAAAAAAATTCCTTTTTATATTTTTGTAAGATTGAGTTAATGCAAGAATAATAAATAATCAATATATATGTTTTTATCCAAGATGCTGAAATATATTATTTAAAAATAACTATGCTACTAAAAAATTTTGTACGAGAACATTTTTTATTATATTTTTCATAAGCTATGTTTTATAACTTTTAAGAAAATTAATAATTTATATACTTGTTATGTAGCAAAAAAATATTAAAATCTTTTTTATTTGATAAACCAAATTTTTTGTTGCAAAAATAAATGAATGTAATCCATTTAAATTAAATTATTTTTGGAAATAGTTAAAAACGTATAATAATAATAATAATAATAATAATAATTAGTTATTGTAAATGTAGAATTTTATTTTTAGTGAAATTTTTGTAGTTAAATAATTTTATTTTATGAAAGTATTATTCATGGTCAGTTTGTTTTTAAAATTATTTGGTTAAAAAGACCACATTATGCTTTTCCCATGGTAGAACCAGCCATACAACATAACAACTTTAACCAAAACGATTCTAGAAAGATTAAAGAAAAACCATAACAACAAATTTTAAGCAAGAATATCCTGTATCTCCTCTCCTATATCAAATTTCAAAAAACTGTTGTCTGTTTAGTCCAACTAGTCTTATTAACAGTCTCACTGAGTCACTGTTGAGTGTTGACTGTTGAGCCACTGCCTTCTTCTCTAATCTCTATATTCCCAAAAGAAATGAATTTTCATACTCTCTCGGTTTCTTCTTCTTTGGTACCCTGCACTCCAAAAACTTATCTCTGCTCCAACATCAATAATGAGTCCAGCCGGGTCAACTCGCCCGCGCCATCCCAACTCACCACAAAAAGGCGGTGCCTCTTCTGTGGAAGAAGGCACTTCGTTGAAGCTGCAACATTGGCAACTACACTCTTCCCTATTAAACCCTCCAGAGCCACCAATAATTCAGATTCTGATTACGATTACGCGGTAACCATTAACAATTTAACTTGTGCAGTTGACCCAACAATTAACAGAGAAGTCAAAAGATGAGGTTTTTGTTTTGATTGCCAAAAAAACTTACTTTTTTGTAGGATGTGCTTAACCAGTTTCATCCACCAAAGCCAGATTGGTATGAAGAGTTCTATGCTTGGGTTATGAATTCAGCTACTAAGTCTTATGAAGCTGAGGTTTATATTTCTTCATGTTGCATTTAATAATTACTATTGAATTGAATTATGAAGCTGTTGTTGTTGAATTGGATTGAAGTTTTGGGAATTTCTTTTTTTTTTTTTTTTTTTTTTTTTTTTTTGTGGTAAGGTTGCAAAGTACAAGTCACAAGTCTTAAGTAACTTGAAGGGGAAGAAGGCTCTTAAAATCTTGGAGGTTGGGATTGGAACAGGTCCTAACCTCAGTTATTATGCTAACGATTCCGATGTTCATGTTGTTGGCATTGATCCTAACCCGAAGATGGAGAAATATGCTCGGTCTGCAGCTAGATTGGCTGGCTTACTGCTCTCAAACTTCGAGTTTTTTCAAGCTGTATGTACCATTCTCTCATCGGCTTATAGGCACTGCTTTAAGAAGAATGTTCTCATAACAGTGAATATTAAATGTGGAATACACTAAAAGATAACGGCACTGGTTTGTGGTAAAGTAGCACAAAACAGTATATTTATGGAAATGCTTTCTAGGTTTGTGTCAATTATGGATCAAAGGTGTAAATTTCCTTCTTCCATTCATTTAGAAAATTTTCCACATTTTTCTACAAGAATCAACTAATCATCACCCTTAATGTTGATGCTTTGTTCTGTTTAGTTATGTTAGTTTATGTTCTGCTCTTGTTAATTGAACTTTATCTTTAATGTTGAGTCTACTTAGGTTGGGGAGGCTATACCACTAAGTGATGCTTCAGTGGATGCAGTCGTTGGAACGCTTGTATTGTGTTCTGTTAAAGATGTTGATTTGGCATTAAAAGGTAATGGAAGTTGTAGAGCTTTCTGTGTTTTTCTCAAATAAATATATTGATTTTATTGTTTGGAGTATTTACTCAATCATCACTGTACTGATTAGTTTACCTGTGTGATTATTATACTTCGTTAGCTGCATTTTGGATTTTCTCATTAAAACAATTGATTGTTTGAACTTTGAATGTTTGACCTAAAATTTGGAAAGTATTTATTATCTGCTTTGCATGATATTTTTTTTTTTTTTTGTGTTAAGAAAAGAAAAAGAAACAAGAAAGGTAGAGGAAAATCTTAGAAGGTTTTGAATATGAAAAGTGATTGAGATGTTAGTGTTTGCATTCCCTTGCATTTGAAGACACAAATTTTGAATGTAAAAAGTGATTGAGATGTTAGTGTTTGCATTCCCTTGTATTTGAAGACACAAATTCATCATCCTTTAGACCATAATAGAAAGAAAAAGGTCAATTCTGCTGACTGATATTGTGTACTAATTGAAATTGGTCACTGATTCAATTGAACTTGTCCCAAGTTGTATGCTTGAGGGAACTTTAGCGCAAAAACTGGATTATTAGATATAAAGATCATTGAGGGTCCTTCACTCAACTAGTTGAGCTTTTGTATAATTTTTGGTTCTTGATTCTTGGCACACTTGTTACTTAAGGGTTATCCCCCAACGCCATTTCGCTTTCTGTGCAGAAGTTAAGAGGGTGTTGCGACCCGGTGGAAAGTATGTGTTTGTCGAACATGTGGCTGCAAAAGGTGTGTACACAACTTCCAAATTCAATTTGGAAACCGAAATAGCTTAGTAACAACTTTAGTTAACTTTGATTTACAGATGGCACAACTCTCAAATTTTTCCAACGACTTACTGATCCTCTGCAGCAGATACTTGCAGATGGGTGCCACCTTTCAAGAGATACAGGAAACAGCATATCCAAAGCTGGATTTTCAAGTGTTGAGTTCAAGACAGCATTTGTGTCTAACGCTTCATTTATAAACCCCCATATATATGGAATAGCATACAAGTAGCACCGAAAGGCACGAGCTGCCCCGGCTACATTGCTTCGATCAAGGACTAAATCTTCCTCTTCCTCAACATCTGTACCAAGCACAAATTTCTGAAGTTATACCGTAAAGTATGTTTCGTATCATGTTCTTTTGGTTTCAAAATAGTGCGGTGGAGGAGACACTGCTATTTTGCATCATTTACAGCATAATATAGGTTTCAACACTTATTGTTTTCATTTCATTCCAAGACTTGGAAGTTTGAGGCGACATCCATGGCACCAACAACGGGCTCCGATACCGTTGTTAAGTATCTAAGAAAGTAGGAAACCACACCTTAAAAGCTAGCTGATGAGTGGTTCTATATCAAGCATCCTATATTACCCCATGTGAGACTTTGAGCATCCCATAATATACCCAAGCCCCTAACAGACACCTTTTGTTCCCCAACAAAGTCTTGCGTGCTTGGTTAATATGTTGTGTTGTCCACCTATCTTCTTCTTCTTGCTATAAAGCATCTTTAATGGCATCATTGTCAAACACAAATTTGGCTAGTGTTGTTTTGCCCGCATCTCGAATTCCACTATCGAAATGATGCAACAATTTGTTTCTCTGAATGTAAATGAACCATCTGAACTTCTACATCCTCATCAAATCCAATGATCTTTTGGTCTTTAACGTTAAGAGATAGTTGTTTCATTTGCTGCAACTTTGAACAGCGGAGAACGAGTCAGCTCCGGTCTGAAACTTCACTAAACCATGTCTTTATCCTTCTTGAGGAATCTTGAATCTTTCTCCCAATGCTATCCAACTTCCATTCAATAACAAAGCGACTCTGGCACATGAAAACATGGGTTTCCACGGTTTGTGCAGTTCTCTTGTATATTCATCAATAACAAACTGAATTTTTCAAGCAATGGCTCTCAGTTCACTACCCAAACCTTCGATCTTTTATCGAGTTCTCCCATCTCTTGTACTTGTAGTCCATCCATCAGTTGCTATTCGATTTGCTGTTTGAGACACGTGATATGCTGATACGAGGATGGCGCCTTTGTTACCTCTGTCTCTTTACTTGAGCTTGTTGCTCAATGTCAGAGTTGGTTTCACCCTCAGTAACACTGGTTGAGACCATAGGCATTCCCTTCTCACGTCCTTCCAAATTTGCAATCACATCTTTTCTTCCTATCTGAGATAGCGTCAGTTCTGTACACTAAGGAACTCAGAATCTTAAACTGTAAATTTCAATTTCTCCACCCACACCTTTTGCTTCTATTCATGGCTTGTGCACTCACTAAACAAGGTACGCATTAGTCCACGTCCATTTCTAACAACTCCAAGTTCCTATCTATAGACCTATGCAAAAAGTCAATCAAGAAGCCCTTGAGCATTGTTTAATGCTTTTCTTTCGTTTTCTTTGCGCTTGAATTTTCTAGTTGGAAACTAAATATGAAAAAATAAGTCGTGTCTCTTATTAGTGTTTCTGTGTCTTTCCTATCAAGGTCACAGAATATACTAATTCAGCGTCTCACGACACGATGTCGATATTCATGTCTCGTCCGCTAAACATAATTTTGTGTCTCAATGTCCCGTGCTTATAAGCAAATGCATTCCAAATCCATGTCACACAGTCTATGTAGGTTGATCTTATGTGAAGAGCATGTCCAATTTGAGTAGAGAGACATGCTTCTTGAGTTTCCTTTCTGTGGGATGAAAAAGGATAAGCTCGAGCCTTCCAACTCTTTTATCATAAAAGTGTCTAACAATGCATTCTATGGCATTACACACACTCTTCACCTCCTCCAACCACAAATTTTCTCTCCTACCAATCAACTTCAAACTTGATACAATGTTTTTTGTGAAATCCCATCTTTTACCTCTTTCACCACCTTCATCACCTGGGTACGGATAATCAAGTCATGACTTAGAACATTCTTTACATGTTTTTACTACGCTGAGGCTTCTCCAGAAGGAGTTTCAATGGCCACGCCTGTGTTCTTCGTTTGATCCTATATTGAACTCATGCAAAGTACATGTATTAGATATACAATATACAATATACGGTACGACATGAAAATATGGTAATTATATACTAAAGATAATTCGTTAAGTGTTCAATTTTATAATTTTACTTTTACAAGTATAATTGTCCATTTTAAAAAAGGTTGTCAACAGTTCCTTTTATCAGTCAACATTTTTATTCTACATAAAATTTTCTTTTGTTCTCTTAATAATTATTCGTTCAGTACTTGGTTGATTGTTGATTAAAAAAGTGAACCTAGTAAAACCCTTTAAAAAGTTTATGCATTATTAATTTTTCTTTGTATTAATTATATCCCTATTTAAAGTAATTCATTGTTTCAAACTTATTAGAAATTCTTCTTTAGATGTTTTCCCATTATTAATGTTAAAGAGACTTTTGTAAATTATCCTTTATTTATTTATTTCGTTTTGTATAACTTGAAGATTTTTAAATTGTTTTCATAGTGTACTATGTACATATTTAAAATTAGACACTTAAATTGATGTCTGATGGGGGGTGTGTAGGATAATAGACAAACTAGGTTATATTAGAATCCTTGAAAGAGAAGTAATGCATGTGCATAATCTTGGTTGTTTCTCCGTTTGGAGAGATCTTTGATCCTGAAGGTGATCCGTTCAAGCTTCATATGGAAATAAAGGAGTTTAATAAACTAACATAGATTGGTCAAGTTGTCAGTAAATTCATTCGTTTAAACAAGTGTTGGAGATTTGAATTCCACCTTATACATACAGACTGTAATAATCCATTAGCGAATGACAGACCTTTAAATAAAGCTCAGATCCGTGACGAATTAATCTTTGATCTGACGGATAAGGGGACATTGTGAAAAAACAAAAAAGACAAAAGAAGGAGTTTAATAATTCCAAGTGGCTGCCTGCTATGTTGGTTTGGTTCGCTGAGTCTTAGTAGTGTGTTCACTACAAAAGAGAGCGAAGAATTTACAATATGCTACATAATCAATAACTTTTTTGAACAATATAAACAACCACCAATCAAATAAAAAATACACTATACCTCTAAATTACCTAAGTAAATCTTAATATTAGAATAACCATCCGCACACCTAATGAAATGAACATTTGATATGTCTATTGTTAACATTATTAAATATTTTCATTATTTACCTATACTTTTCTTTTGTTAAAATATCGATTTAACTCTTAAAATCTTTTGATATTATGATTATAAATGAATTAATAAATTTTATAAAATTTATACTCAGTTTAACGATTTTATAATTTAAATTTTATTACGATTTTATATTTTAGGTATTTAATTTACTTTTTTATTTCCAACGCCACCCAGCCTCCCGTCGATGCTGCTGAAGCATCTCTTCATCCCGCTTGCGCTCTGTAACAACGTCAGATCGCTCCACAGCAGCCCGTGCATATTTCTTCCTGCTGCCCCCTGCCTCCAGCCATGCAGACCCACCGCAACCCTGCCTTCACCGTCGCAGTCTCACCGTGCGTGGCAGTTCCGTCGACATCCAGGGCATATATGGCCACATTTTCATATGTGCATCACCCTCACATGCCCGTTAATGGTTTTCCCATACGCTACTGTAGCTGTCTCGTTTTGTCCCGTCGCCATCCTTCTTCCGTCACCGTGGTTCTCTTTCTCCTCCTCCTCCTCTTCTTCTTCTTCCTTTTTTCAGGGTGTTGAAGTTTATTTTATTAGATATATGGATGATTATTTTTATCTTAAATGAATGTTCATTTAATTTAAATTGGATTTAAGTAGTTACAATGAAATTTATTGGATGTTCATTTTATTAAGTATGTGGATGGTTGAGGAACAATGGCACTGATGTCCACAGGAGGCGAGGATGATGGCCGGTGAGAGTGCGTTTGACACCGATGAACTGGGATGATTGATGAAAGTGGGGTGACAGATAGTTTGAGAAGAAGAGGAGTATTTGGGTGAAATGGTTTGATAAATTAGTGTTTGAAATGGTTAATTTTTTGAATAACCAAGTGAGTTTTTTTATTGAAGTAATTTAAAGAATGTTTTTTATTTTTTACTTGTATCGACCTAATTTACAGTCTATTGTTTACCTTATTCAAATTTCTCATTGTCTCTAGCGAAATTGTTGTTTTTACGTAAAATTTTGATTTCTCCACCTTTGGAGGGCCAATTACTCTAAACAAAGATTACATTTGATATGGCCAATTGAGAAGACTGGTTTCCGTGCATTGCTTACTGCATAAAAATGAGACCACAAATGTTTGAGTAGGTACTGTCCTTCTCATTTATCACTTTACATATCGCTTGAGCAATTATGTTGATGGCTTGTCGGAGACATGGCATTCTGGAGCGCATTCTTTTTATGCTTTATTCTTATGTAAAGTATCTTTATTTGCATTCGGAACAACACGAAAGATATGTGCTGATCATGCATGGTAATTATAATCAGAGTAATTGAGAATAATGAGAAGGGAGTACGTATTTGTTTGGATTAGCTTCTTTTAACCCCCCCCCCCCCCCCCTTTTATTTTAATAATAAAGTACTTTTATTAAAACAATTCATGTGTGACGAGATAATTTTCTTACAACGGCAAATAGATAAGCAACTGATAGCGGTAACAATAAAATCAAGATGGTAAGACTCATGAATGAGTAAAAGTGAACACAATAAAATAACTTCGTTTGTGCGTGCATATCTGTCGCTGATGTTTTTTATTTTAGTAATTTTATGGTTTGTAAATTTTTTTTTACTGTCCACAATATTTTTTTAATTTAACGGATAATGACTAATTCGTTATGAATTTGAGTTCTATTTAAGAGTCTCTAATTTATTTTTATCCTTTTTTTCTTAGTATCAACAACTTGTTAACATGTTTTATTGATTTTTGTGCAATTTGTTGATGATAGTAATTGACTTTATAAATGTTTTGCCAAGCTAAAGTCCATATTAATAAAAAAATTATAAAAGAAAAAAAAAAGAATAAACAGTATTAAAATATAGATAGATATATATTAACTTCAGATTTTTGAAGTTAAATTTATAATATACGTAGAAGAAAGAAAAGACGGAAATAAAAATAGAAAAAAATGGAAGGAATATTTGATTTTTTTCTCAATGTATACGAATGTATTTGTGTAATATTAGCATGTTTGAGTACTTCATCCAATGATTCCAACTCCTTTTTCTGATCCCAAGAGTTATATAAATAATTTTAACCAATAAAAAATATCAATTAAGTCTTAATATAGGTTATTTTTTCTAATAACTAAATATAATTACTTAATTACCTGTTGAGGCTTTGGACAGTTGTAAATCATGCATGAAATAAGTACGGAAAGTAACATCAGAATATGCGAGCAAGTTGTAACTTCAATAACTAGTATGAGTAAGTTTTGTTTAGGTGTTGTATATTAAGTTGGTAATATAAAAAGAATTATTTTAATAAACAAAGATTTTTTTAACGTATTTAATAAATTTTTAATAATAAAAATAAAAATATTAAAAAATAAAAAACATCTTTTTTAAAAAGTTATAATTTAAATTTTTTTAAACGAATTTTTTTTAAAAAATATTTTTTATATAATAAATAAATAAATAAATACTTTTATATTATTATACCTAAACATAATTGATATATAAAAAGATTTTTTTGTGAAAGACATTTAAACATAAAATTACTTTTATTTTTTTATAAGATTACCTAAAAAAATAACTCAAAAAAAGATTTTTTTTTTATAAATTCACCCAAACAAACCTTAAGTAACCATTTCTAAATTGAGACTTGCTACACATACAAATCTTTTTGGCATATAAGTCTATACAAGTCAGCTCAAATCCAACAAAAACAACTCTCAATTTAAAAAGCGTGTAAATATAAGGCCCACATCGGTTGGGAAGGTGAACGAAGCATGCCTTATAAGGATGTGGATACCTCTCCCTAGCATGACGCATTTTGACGAGTGAGTGTGGGGGGCTTCGGCTAGCATCCCTATCGTCAAAGACAAAACTGTGAGGCCTTGTGTGCCAAAACGGACAATATCGTGCTAGCGGGTGGTCTGGACTGTTACAGATGGTATCAGAGCCAGAACCCGGATCGATGTGCTAGCGAGGACGCTGGACTCCCTTAGGGGGGTGGATTGTAAGGCCTACATCGGTTGGGGAGGAGAACGAAGCATGCCTTATAAGGGTGTGGATACCTCTCCCTAGCATGACACGTTTTGACGAGTGAGTGTGGGGGGTTTCGGCTAGCATCCCTATCGTCAAAGGCAAAACCGTGAGGCCTTGTGTGCTAAAGCGGACAATATCGTGCGAGCGGGTGGTCTGGGCTGTTACAGTAAACTTGTGCTTCCTCAACTTTGAATAGCATAAAATAAGAAACGGTTTTTCTTCAACGTTTGTATTCCACGTTCTTCCTCCTGCTCCTTCTCCTTCTTCTTCTTCTCCTTCTTCTTTGCATTCCTCCTCATTTTTTTTCTTATTCCTTCTTCGCGTTTTCATCCTCATCATGGTTCTTTTTATTGTTGTTATTGTTGTTGCATTTTTCTCCTCCTCATCTTTCTATTGATTTTGCAATATTATGTACTTTTTTTTCTTCTTTGTTTGATTTTTTTCTCCCAAGAAGAATTCTAAGAAAACGAAATAACAAGATGAGGAAGAAAAAGCAGTAGAAGATGAGAAGGAGAAAAAGGAAGAGTTTTAAATTATGTGAAACCTATCAGAATAAAAATACACCCAAATATCTTTATATTACATCCAAATATTTTTGTGTTACACCTAAATTTGCTGCAAATACAGAAAAATATTTCCTCTAATGCTGCATTTTTTTCTTCTTTTTTTTCTTATTTCTTTCTTTGTTTTAGTTAAATGAATGTAAGTTCATCCTCTTTCAAGTAATTTTGTAGCATTATATATTTCTTTTTCTTTTTTGTTTGATTTTTTTGTTTTTATTCTTGTTAATAGAGTAAAACAAGAAGAAACTTGAGAAAGTAAAAGAAAAGGAAAAAGATGAATAAGAAAAAAAAAGAAAAAGAAGATAATGATGATGATAAAAAAAGAAGCAGTAGAAGATGAGGAGGAAGAAGAGGAAGAGTTTTGAATTATGCAGAACTTATTAGAATAAAAATACACCCAAATATCTTTGTGTTACACCTAAATTTGCTGCAAATACAGAAAAATAATGTTTCCTCTAATGCTATATTTTTTCTTCCTTTTTTTCTTATTTCTTTTTTTCTTTTAGTTAATGAATGTAAGTTCATCCTCTTCCAAGTAATTTTGCAGCATTATGTGTTTCTTCTTCTTCTTTGTCTGATTTTTTTGTTTTTATTCTTATTAAGAGAGTAAAACAAGAAAAAACTTGAGAAGATAAAATAAAAAAAAAAGATGAATAAGAAAAAAAGAAAAAGAAGATGGTGATGATGATAAAAAAAGAAGAAGCAGTAGAAGATGAGGAGGAGGAAGAGGAATAGTTTTGAATTATGCAGAACTTATCAGAATAAAAATACACCCAAATATCTTCGTGTTACACCCAAATATCTTCGTGTTTCACCCAAATTTGCTGAAAATACAGAAAAATGTTTCCTCTAATGTTGCATTTCTTCTCCTTCTTCTTCTATTTTTATTTCTTTCTTTCTTTTGGTTAAATGAATGTAAGTTCATCCTCTTCCAAGTAATTTTGCAACATTATGTATTTTTTCTTCTTCTTTGTTTGATTTTTTGTTTTTATTCTTGTTAAGAGAGTAAAACAAGAAGAAACTTGAGAAGGTAAAAGAAAAAGAAAAAGATGAATAAGAAAAGAAGAAGAAGAAGGAGATGGTGATGATGATAATAAAAAGAAGCAGTAAAAGATGAGGAGAAGGAAGAAGAAGAGTTTTAAATTATGAATAACTTATCAGAATAAAAATACACCCAAAATTCTTAAAATACACCCAAATATTTCTGTGTTACATCCGAATTTGCTGCAAATACAGAAAAATATTTCCTCTAATGCTACATTTTTTTCTTCTGAATTGAACCACACCTCATCCACTTGATTGGATTTAAAACAATACAAGGAGGAGAAGAAATTCCAATGAAAAAAGAAGGAGGAAGAGGAGGAGGAGGAAGAGGTGGTGTTGATGACGACGATAATGAAGAAGAAAGAAGAAGAAGAAGAAGAAGAAGAAGAAGAAGAAGAAGAAGAAGAAGAAGAAGAAGAGAAGAAGAAGAAGAATATGCAATAACGTCACGAAGCGCGTGAATATAAATGACTTGTAAAGACTTGTATGGAAAAAACGCTTGTATGTAAAGAATAATTCTTCTAAATTGAATTGGTTTCTTTCAATTGGTATGTTGATCATGTAAAATACAAGACAGTATTTTTTTGTATTTGAAACTTGATTGATGAAAGTCGAAAACTAACTTGTTGAAGATGTTACTTCGACCGAATATATTTATCCTTCGACGTCTATTGATATTAATAACAACTTATCAAAAATATTATTTTTGATATAACAAATGTCTTTAAGTATTTACTTTTTTATTTAAAAGAAAAGAGTAAAGTATTTACTTTTATATTAATTATGCAGGTACTTCTACCATGTTAAGAATCGTCGGTTCTTATTTCATACATATATTGTTGTTTTCAGATGCAGGACGTGATACACTACATTGAGCTTGTTGGAGACTCTTGAAACGTGAAGATCTACCTCTGCGATTTTATACTTTATGTTTTGTATATGTACATGTTTTTAGACTCTCCACTTGTTATATTTGTATTTTGTCCTTCTTATAGGTTGACTTGGAGAAATATGATTTAAATTCTATATTTTGGTAAACACTTTTGGGATTATATATATTCTAGCCAACCCTTGCTTCACAGGTTGAGTTTAGAGCTTGATTATGTATCTATCTTTTGAAACTCTGTTTATATACTTGTCTCCTTAATTTTCTGTATAAGCCTTCTACCTAATCGCTTTTCGTGTATAACGCGTTTTTGGTCTTATTTTGTTCATCCTTTCTTCCAAGGCTCCCAATTACAATTTCTTTCAATTATATTATATACACAATTTTAATTTTAGAGGTCATAGTGCCGCACCACATTTGATTTATGATGACCGAAATTCACTCACTAATAAATGAATTCGTTCTTTGGCAAGCGCACCAAAATATCGTCAAGTAATAACCCACTAGGAGTGGGGCCGAATCCACAGAGATTGATAGATTTGAGCAACATTAATTATTGGATCAATTAGTCAAGCTAATCAAGAGTGATTGTGAGTAAAGAATTCTAAACAGCAGAATGATAAATGACTTAAAATTAAAATTAAAAGAAAGTTATAAAGTGCAGAAACGTAAAGAGCAAGAAACTAAAACACAGAAACATAAATGACTGAATTGTAAATGGGGTGTGGGATGATAACAGAAATTAAAGTAAGCAGTAAAGAAAAGATAAGAATAGGGAAAGTTCATTGGAGTTGGGAGATATTGTTCTCTCTGGATTAAAATCAGATCATCTCATCTTCAATGATGCAACTCATTGACCTCTTAGCAATCATTGCTGGTGAACACTGATCCTCCTTCCACGCGTACACGCCATGCATGCGTACGCGTGGATCTCCAAGAGTGTCATCCTGCGCGTAAGCGCCTTGTACGCGTGCGCGTCACTTGTGAACGTAGCGTTCTCCTGCACCTCTCTTTTTTTGTTCTTTTTCACCTGAAATTCAGCCAAAACTTATTTCAAAGCAATGTTCATAAATTAATCATATAGCTCATATAATTGCATCTTTAAATGAGATTTCACCAATTCTATGGTCCTTTTAAATAAGAGAAAGAGGTAAATGACGTAAGTCATCACAACACCCAACTTAAATTTTGCTTGTCCCCAAGCAAATCAATATGAATTGTTCTAAATCATTGAAACTTGACCCTTAAGAAACTGTGTTTATAATTAAAGATAAAGGCTAAGCATCAAATCATGTATGAACTTTGTGATATCTTCCATCTCATAATGAACTTTCAACCTTTGAGAATTATTTCAAGTGTCTGCTCTTAGAGCCCCTTCTATTGATTGTCACCTTGAAATAGTAAGATTTTGTTATTTTTCTTTTGAATGTTTTCTTTCCTTCATTCTTCTTTTATTTCCAGACCACGACTTTAAGTGTTTTGTCTCAAGACGACCCTTTAGGTTAAGCTTTCAATTAGCACTCCCAAACCAGTTGGTTTTAGGGTGCTAGGAGTTGAAACACCCCTAAGAATCTACTTGCTCAAGTCTCTCTTCTTGACACATCTTCACCACAAGCATCTACTAAGTTCTTGGCTCTTTGAGCTATTTGTTTCTTTCTTTTATCTCAGTAGTTGATGCTCAGAGCATTGGGTCTTGCTTACTACTTCTAGGTTCTATTGATTTTCGAGGGTCATCCTTAGCATCTATTTGTAATGTCCCCTGAGTCTACTTGTTCCATTATGGATTACTCACTTCCAAACTCCAATTCATGGTTTTATACTTATTTCTCATCTTCTTATTTTGAATCCAGCTCACTTTGGTCTAGTTTCCTTGTCCTTATTTTGCAACAACTCATCATTGAATCTTTATGGGAACAAACTATTTCAATCAATGCAGTGAAAACTTAGCAGAGACATTTTCTTTCTCACAATAAAACTTGGAAATCAAAGGACTCATAGAATGATTCTAAAATTGTCAGCAGGTGATGAGCGGATAATTTATACGCTTTTTGGCATTGTTTTTAGGTAGTTTTTAGTAAGTTCAAGCTACTTTTAGGGATGTTTTCATTAGTTTTTATGTTAAATTCACATTTCTGGACTTTACTATGAGTTTGTGTGTTTTTCTGTGATTTCAGGTAATTTCTGGCTGAAATTGAGGGACTTGAGCAAAACTCTGAAAAAGGCTGACAAAAGGACTGCTGATGCTGTTGGAATCTGACCTCCCTGCACTCAAAGTGGATTTTCTGGAGCTACAGAACTCCAAATGGCGCGCTCTCAACGGCGTTGGAAAGTAGACATCCATAGCTTTCCAGCAATATATAATAGTCCATACTTCATTCGGAAATTGACGACGTAACTTGGCGTTGAACGCCAAGTACATGCTGCTGTCTGGAGTTAAACGCCATAAACACGTCATGATCCGGAGTTGAACGCCCAAAACACGTCATAACTTGGAGTTCAACTCCAATAAACACCTCAGCTCATGGATAGACCAAGCTCAGCCCAAACATACACCAAGTGGGCCCCGGAAGTGGATTTATGCATCAATTACTTACTCATGTAAACCCTAGTAGCTAGTCTAGTATATATAGAACATTTAACTATTGTATTAGACATCTTTTGACAGTTTAATCTCTTGACTGTTTAGCCTTTGATTATTCGGTCTCTTGATCATTCAGGGGGCTGGCCATTCGGCCATGCCTGAACCTTTCACTTATGTATTTTCAACGGTGGAGTTTCTGCATACCATAGATTAAGGGTGTGGAGCTCTGCTGTACCTCAAGTTTCAATACAATTATTATTACTTTCTATTCAATTCTCTTTTATTCTTATTCCAAGATATACGTTGCACAACACCTTGATGAATGTGATGATCCGTGACACTCATCATCATTCTCACCTATGAACGCGCGTGATTGACAACCACTTCCGTTCTACCTTAGGCCGGGCACATATCTCTTAGATTCCCCAACAGAATCTTCGTGGTATAAGTTAGATAGATGGCGGCATTCATGAGGATCCGGAAAGTCTAAACCTTGTCTATGGTATTCCGAGTAGGATTCTGGGATTGAATGACTGTGACGAGCTTCAAACTCCTGAAGGCTGGGCGTGATGACAAACGCAAAAGAATCAAGGGATTCTACTCCAACCTGATTGAGAACCGACAGATGATTAGCCGTGCCGTGACAGAGCATAGGAGCATTTTCACTGAGAGGATGGGATGTAGCCATTGACAACGGTGATGCCCTACATACAGCTTGCCATGGAAAGGAGTCAGAAGGATTGGATGAATGCAATAAGAAAGTAGAGATCCGAGAGGAGCACAGCATCTCCACACACCTATCTGAAATTCCCACTATTGATTTACATAAGTATTTCTATCCCTTTTTATTTTCTATTTATTATTAAATATTCAAAAATCCATAAACCAATTTAATCTGCCTAACTGAGATTTACAAGGTGACCATAGCTTGCTTCATACCAATAATCTCTGTGGGATCGACCCTTACTCACGTAAGGTATTACTTGGATGACCCAGTACACTTGCTGGTTAAGCTGAACGGAGTTGTGTCCACATATAGTTGAAAAAGCAATAAATTTTACAAAATACAATAACAAAGGAATCACAATTTTGTCCACCAGCAGGCATATCAAAAGAAAAGGAGCACTAGGCAGTAAATTAAGAGAGTATGTTTTTAACATGAAACTCAATAACCTTTGCTCATTATAGTGCAGCTTTAATGCATATGTTCCTGCTCCTTTATCCTCTTCCTAGATGACACATCTTGGAGGCTCCTTCTTGTGCTGAGGTGTACTTTAGCTTCCAAAAGCTTATCCTCCTAGATGGCATTCATTTTGTGTGTCTCTGGGACACCGAACTTAAGTTATTTGCTTCTGGCTCATGATGGTGGCCATACCAAACTTAAATTTTTGGCTTATTCTTAAATTTTAATCCAATTATTGTAAGTCCAAAATTTAAGTGTTTGGTGGCCACACCAAACTTAATTCCTCAGCCAGCTTCTCAACTCTATTAACATCATCACATAATGTAACATGCAAAATTGTACTTCTAGCAACTAGAAAACTTTTGGAGTTCAAATTAAAGGAACTATCAGCAAACAATTTAACAACTGAAATTGAAAAATAATCAACCAAAGTGACTTAAACTTAAACTATCTAGAAAGCTTGAAATTGAAAGAATATGAATGTTGGGGTGTCTCCCAACTAGCACTTCTTTAATGTCACTAGCTTGACGATTCTTCCTTCTTCAGCTGAGATTGTAGTTCACCATCTGCTCCTCTAATGAGTCTCCCAAATAGTGCTTAAGTCTGTGGCCATTGACAGTGAAAGTTCTCTGAGTCTTCTCATCCATAAGCTCAACATGACCATAAGGGGAGGCTTTGACTATGGTGAAGGGTCCAGATAATCTTGACTTAAGCTTCCCTGGGAAGAACTTGAGCCTTGAGTTGTATAGTAGCACCTTTTGACCTTCTATAAACTCTCTCCTTGCTATCTTTTGGTCATGCTATTTCTTAGCCTTCTCCTTGTAAATTTTGGCATTTTCATATGCTTGAACTCTGAATTCTTCCAATTCTTGCAGTTGCAAGATCCTTTTCTCCCCAGCAGCATTACTATCAAAATTTAATAGTTTGAGGGCCCAGAAGGCTTTGTGCTCCATCTCTAATGGCAGGTGACATGCCTTCCCATACACCAGCTGATATGGAGACATCCCAATTGGTGTTTTGAAGGCTGTCCTATATGCCCAAAGAGCGTCGTCCAACTTTTTTGACCAATCCTTCCTTGAAGCTCCCACAGTCTTCTTCAGGATCCTTTTCAACTCTCTGTTGGATACCTCTGTCTGCCCATTTGTTTGAGGGTGATAAGGTGTGGTAATCTTATGTTTTACTCCATATCTCAGAAGGAGGGCTTCTAATGGTCTGTTGCAGAAATGGCTTCCTCCATCACTGATAAGGGCTCTGGAGACTCCAAACCGGCTGAAAATGTTCCTTCTAAGGAAGTTCATGACTACCTTATTATCATTTGTTGGGGTTGCAATGGCCTCCACCCACTTAGATACATAGTACACTGCCACTAGAATGTACTTGTTTGAATATGAGGTAGGGAGGGGGCCCATGAAGTCAATTCCCCATACATCAAAAAGCTCAAGTTCTAGGATGAATTACTGTGGCATCTCATTTTTCTTGGGCAAATTTTTAGCTCTTTGGCATTCATTACAATCCTTCACTAATTCTTTTGCATCTTTAAAGATAGTGGGCCAAAAGAATCCACATTGCTGCACTTTGGCTGCAGTTCTTTCCCCACTGAAATGGCCTCCATATGGGGATCCATGGCACTGCCAGAGAACCTACTGTCCTTCCTCATGGGATATGCATCTTCTTAGGATTGCATCAGCACACTTCTTGAAAAGGTATGGCTCATCCCATATGTAGTGCTTGGCATCATTGATGAGCTTCCTTTTCAAGTGTTTGTTGATATTGGAAGGTAGCTCTCCAATAGCCTTGAAATTGGCTATATCTGTAAACCAGGGGGCTTCTTGGATCATCATCAAATGTTCATCTGGAAAGCTCTTATTCACTGCATAGCTATGTGCTTCATTCTCCTCATGTGGGATCCTTGACAAGTGGTCAGCCACTTTGTTCTCTGACCCGCTTCTATCCTTTATTTCAATGTTAAATTCTTGGAGCAGCAAGATCCATCTTATCAATCTAGGCTTGGATTCTTGTTTGGTCATCAGATATTTAAGAGCTGCATGGTCAGTAAACACAATGACTTTACAACTAATAAGATATGATCTAAACTTATCAAATGTAAAGACTATAGCAAGAAGTTCCTTCTTTGTTGTGGTATAGTTCTTTTGAGCTTCATTAAGAACTTTGCTAGCATAATAAATGACATGCACTAACTTATCTTTCCTTTGTCCTAAAATAGCACCAATAGTAAAGTCTGATGCATCACACATCAATTCAAAAGGTAAGTCTCAACTAGGTGGTGCTAGAATAGGTGCAGAGGAAAGTTTGCTTTTAAGCTCATCAAAGGCTTGCATGCATTCTTTATCAAAGATAAAAGGAACATTAGAGACAAGCAAGTTACTTAAAGGTTTAGCAATTTTTGAAAAGTCTCTAATGAACCTTCTATAGAACCCAGCGTGTCCTAAGAAACTTCTAATTGCTTTGACATTGCAAGGTGGGGGCAATTTTTCAATCACTTCCACCTTAGCTTTGTCCACTTCTATGCCTTTTTTAGAGATCTTGTGACCAAGAACCACCCCTTCTGTGACCATAAAGTGGCACTTCTCCCAGTTCAAAACAAGGTTGGTTTCTTGGCATTTCCTTAGCACCAAGGCTAAGTGGTGCAAGCACTTAAAATATGAATCACCAAATATAGAGAAGTCATCCATAAACACTTCAATAAATTTCTCAATCATGTCAGAAAATATGGAGAGCATGCACCTTTGGAATGTTACTGGTGCATTGCACAATCCAAAGGGCATTCTCCTATAAGCCAAAACACCATAAGAACAGGTAAATGAGGTCTTCTCTTGATCTTTTGGGTCTACAACTATTTGGTTGTAGCCAGAATAACCATCCAAGAAGAAATAATATTCATGTCCCGCAAGTCTTTCTAGCATTTGGTCCATGAAAGGTAAGGGGAAGTGATCCTTCCTGGTGGCTTCGTTAAGTTTCCTGTAATCTATGCACATACGCCATCAAGTCACTGTTTTTGTTGGTATCAATTCATTTCTTTCATTGGGCGCAACAATGACTCCTCCTTTCTTGGGGACTACATGCACTGGGCTCACCCAAGGGCCATCTGAAATTGGGTAAATTACCCCTGCTTGCCATAATTTTAGCACCTCTTTTTGTACCACTTCCTTCATTGTTGGATTTAATCTTATTTGTGACTGTCTTGAGGGCTTGGCATCTTTCTCAAGGAGAATTTTATGCATGCACATAGAAGGGCTGATCCCTTTTAAATCTGCAAGTGTCCATCCTATGGCATCCTTGTGTTGTCTCAGCACCTTGATAAGCTCATCTTCTTGCTCCTCACTCAAGCTTGAACTAATGATGACTGGGTATGTCTTATTATCACCCAAGTAAGCATACTTTAAGCTTGGAGGCAGGGTCTTCAACTCTACTTTTGGTGCTTCCACTTCTTTCTTGCTTGCTTTATTCAACATGATTGAGTCTTCTAGGAATTCTCATGGTGGTTCACCACCTAAGGCTTGTTGGTTTCCTCTGTTGCTTCTTCAAATTTGTCTTCCTCCAAAATTCCTTGGACTAGTGTCTCTATTATATCTACCATCATGCACTCTCCAATAGACTCCTTGGGGTAGTTCATTGCTTTGAAAATATTGAACACCATCCTTTCTTCATGTAATCTTAAGACCAACTCTCCCTTTTGCAGATCAATTATAGCTCCAGCAGTGGCTAAAAATGGCCTTCCTAAGATAATTGATGTGTTAGCCTCCTCTTCCATATCAAGCACAACAAAATCAGCTGGAAAGATAAACTCTCCTACATTTACTAACAAGTCTTCCACCACCCCATGAGGAAATTTGAATGTTCTATCAGCTAATTGCAAGGCCATTCTTGTTGGTTTGGCCTCTTCAATTCTCATTTTTTTCATCATGGCCAAAGACATGAGGTTGATGCTGGCTCCCAAATCATATAGTGCATTCTCAATGTTGATATCCCCTTTGATGCAGGGAATTTGAAAGCTCCCAGGATCTTTCATCTTTTAGGGTAGCTTCTTTTATATGATAGCACTACATTCTTCAGTGAGCACCACAGTTTTCTTTTTACCCCAGTTTCTCTTCTTTGTCATGAGCTCTTTTAAGAACTTGGCATAGAGTGGCATTTTCTCTAATGCCTCAGCCAAGGGTATGTTAATTTGAAGCTTTTTAAAAATCTCCAAGAATCTAAAAAACTGGCCATCCTTCTCATCCTTCCTCAGCCTTTGTGGATAAGGTACTTTTGGTACATAAGGCTTTAGGACTTGCTTTGGTGAGGTAGATGCAGGGGTCTCTTCTTCTTTCTTGGTTTTAGGTTTCTTGGCAGCTTCTTCTTCTTGGTTGCTTTGGCTTGGGGATGCTTCTTCTACAACTCTTCCACTTCTTAGTGTGATGGCCTTACATTCCCTTCTTGGGTTGGCCATGGTATCGCTGGGAAATATATGTGTAGGCATTGGTATTTGTTTAGATAAGTTGCACACTTGTGCTTCCAATTTTGAAATTGCTGCCCCTTGATTCTTTATGTTGGATCTGAACTCTTCTTGGTTTGCATCTATCTTTCTTTCAGCCTGTAGCTGTCTCTCCAGAATAGTGGAAATAGTTCCTGTCAGTTGTGCTGACAATTGTGCTATGGCAGCTGGTAGACGAAATTGTGATTCATACTTAAATTGTTGTTCGAAATTGATTGTCCCAATAATGGCTTGATGGGGCGGAAATTGGTGAATTAAAAATTATTAAAATATATGCGTTGCAAGTATAGTTCGTAACTCACCAGAATTCCACTTATCAATTTAGAAAGGTGTCACAGAAATTTAAAACTAAAATACTGGGAGTATGAATCCCAGGTCGTCTCCCAACAAGTTGCAGAAAAGTATGCTATTTTATTAATCAGATGTTTTCAAAAAGGTTTGAGTTGAGTAAACAGGAAATAAAATTGGAGAATTTGAATAATGTAAATAAAAGCCTTGACTGGGAGTTGATTAGTTGGAAGTCCCGCTGTTGTTGGATTACTCTCTAGATTAATTGATAATAAAAAGTTATCCTGTTTAGTTATCTCTTACTAGGTAAGGGAAAGTCAAACAGGTTGGAATGTTATGTCCGTTCACAAGTTGCAACCCACTTAATTAAAAGGGGTTGGTGTTAGTGACTAGAGGGCAATCCAACAATAAACCCAATTACGATCTTTCTTTTAAGCCTTCCAACTCAATTGGTTCCTTTCAATCAACTCCCCATCAAGTTAGAGAACTACTCGCTCATTGTGAATGTAAAATTCATAACATATGAAAAGGAATTGAAGAAAGACATTATAAATAAAAATCAAAATAATCAATTAAAAATAAAAGTAATCCTTGTATTAAATAATCCTAAAAATATTCCAATAGTAAAATTAACAAAGCAAGTGACATGGAAGAGTAAAGCCAAGGAAAGAAAACGAACTGGAATGACGAAGTCTTGATGAGGTAATAACTCTTCTCAGTATCCCAATGCAAAAGTGGTAAAAAAATAAAATCCTAAGAACTATCAATGTGTAGAGAGAAAAAAACCTAGAGGAGGAGTAAAAACTAGATCTAAAACTAAAACTGTATAGAATGAATGTTGTTTCTGGTTTCTGCATGTTCTCTGGCTCTAGTCTGCTGTTCTGGGCCGAGAACTAGGTCAAAACAGGGCCCAAAATCGCCCCTAGCGGAATCTGCAGATTATGCAGATCGCGCACGTCACGCGATCACATCATCCATGCAGACGCGTCATTTGCGTTTTTCCCTGCCACGCGTTCGCGTCGTCCACGCCTCCGCGTCACTTGTGCTTTTCCATTCCGCGCGGTCACGTGAGCCATGCGGCCGTGTCACTGCGATTTTTCCTCTTTCGCGCGAACGCGTGAGCCATGCGGCCGCGTCACTTCTCGCTGATTATCTCCTCAATTTCTTGTGTTCCTTCCATTTTTGCTAGCTTCCTTTCCAATCTCCAACTCATCCATGCCCTATAAAGCCTGAAACACTTAACACACAGATCACGGCATCGAATGGGATAAAGGAGAACTAAAATGCATAATTAAAAAGTCTCTAGGAAGCAATTTTCAACCATGTAATAATTTTAGGAAGGAAATATAAATGCATGCTAAATTAATGAATAAGTGGGTAAGGATCATGATAAAACCACACAATTAAACACAATATAAACCATAAAATAGTGGTTTATCAACCCCCGCACACTTAAACATTAGCATGTCCTCATGCTTAATTGAAGGAGATAAGATAAATAAGTATGAACATGTAGAAACTCATGCAATGCAATGCAACCTATATATATGAATGCAACTATATGATTCTTGCTCACTTGATCAAAAGTAAATAAGCTCTTCAAACAATTACAAATCAAATTCCACTAATTCTATCATTATACAGTAAGACAGATAAAAGTGCAAGAAGATAGCTCATGAAAGCAGGGAACATGGAAATTCAAGCATTGAACCCTCACTGATGATATGTACGCTCTAATCTCTCTAGTGTATAGGGTAATCACTCTATCCTTCTCTAATCATGCTTTCTAACTTTTGTTTTTCTCCTAACCAATCAACAACAGTTAATATGCCAATGCAAACATCATGAGGTCTTTTCAAGGTTGTAATGGGGCCAAGGTAAGGGTAGGGATACATATATGGTTAAGTGAGCTTATAAATTGAATCTTTAATTAACCCAAGCTTTAACCCAACCTATATATTTTATATAACTTTAGAATTCATACCTAGCTACCCAGAATTCCCTTTTACATTTCATACTCATGTATCAATTTTATCATATGTGCATTGATCTTTGAAATTTTTTTTTTAATTTAACATTGGGGTAATTTTACCCCCTTATTTATTTATTGATGAATTTTTTTTATAGACATAAAAATAAACATAGCTTATCAATGCACATAGATTTTTAATTCTTATAGTTTCACATGAGTAGGTATCCAAATTCCCATTGTATTATCATGACACATTCCCTTAATAACTTTTGTTCCCACACATTCCCATACTTAACTAGCATACACAATTCTATCTTAAGCTAACCAAAGATTCAATTTGGGATATACAATTATTTTTCCGCTTAAGGCTAGTAATGTGGTAAAATATAGAACAAATGGGATTTAAAGGCTCAAGGTGGTTAACAAAAGTAATTTAAAAGGGTAGGCTTAATTTGGATAAGTGAGTTTAAACAAATAATGGCCTCAATCACATGCAAGCATATAAACATAATAAATATTGGACATATAGGATAAAACAAAATATAGATTACAATCATAGAGAAGTAAACACACAAGAATAAAATAATTTTGGTTAAATAATGTAACCATGCATAAAGGCTCAAATTTTCACAGGTTGTGTGTTCTTTAGCTCAAAAATCATGTTCCACATACAACTTCAGGCAATTTCAACATAAGAGTTTTGATTAAAATTAGTGAAATTTTGTTCCAAAGATAGCTTTTCAGAAGAAACTTATTGTCTTTTCAATCAAGTAGAACATGCATGCAACTAACCTATTACTATGCAATTTATCCTATTCTATAAAAGAAAGAAAATCTAACTAAAATATCCTAATTTATTGGTGCTAAGGAAGAGAAATTACCTCCGGAAGTCAGGTACTGACCGACCTCCCCACACTTAAAGCTTTGCACCGTCCTCGGTGCCATCTGTCAGGAACAATGGTGGGCTGATGGCAGTGTCTCCATAGTCGGGGCCGTCATGGCTCCCTGTGCTGGTGAAGGAAGTGGAGTCCGGGGTGTTTGAGTATCTGCAATCTCCTCTAAGCAGCTCCCTGAAGTGTTTGAATCGGTGTTGGTTGCGGCGCTCTCGGAGCTTTGCTTTCTTTTCATGTTGGTCCAATCGCTTCAGTATTTGATGCAGCAGTTGACTAGTAGATGGTGGAGGAGCTGCAGCATCCTCTATGGACTGGCTGGTAGTGACAAGTTGTGGCCTGAGATATCTCCCGTTAGGGACATACTGATCATCCCGTGGAAGAATGGGTTTGGTGTCTCCAGCTTTGTAGGATACTCCGGCTGCTGAGATGAGATCAGAGACCAATGCGGGAAAAGGTAGGTTGCCCGCGATCTGCACATGTTCCATAGCATTCCGGATATGTCGCGGTAAATTGAGAGGCTGGTCTGTGAGGATGCACCATAGTAGAACGGCCATGTCTGCGATGAAGGAGGACTCATGAGTACTCGGGAAGACGTAATGGGACATAATCTGTGCCCATACGTGAGCCTCTAAGGTAAGTGCAGAAGCCGAGATTCCCTTAGGACGGGAACGATGGTATCTGAAGATCCATTTGCTGCCAGGTCGAGCGATAACTCTGAGAACAATGTCCCAGTCAAAGGTGTATGCCTGGCGCTTGATTGCGGCTCTCTGAAAAGCGTCCAACCCTTCTGGAACAGGTGGGAGATCTAAGGCCTGCTGTATGGTCTCTTCTATAATAGGGACTTGCTTCTGGCATAAATAGACGGACTGCAGAGTTGGCAGGTGGAAGTTGGAGTAGAACTCAACAACCCAAGAAAGATTAACCTGTCGTGGCTGTCTCTGTAAAAATCCCCAATGTCTTTGTGCAATTTGTGGCTCAACAAATTCAGCGATAGAGGCGGAAGGATAAGAAGGTGTTCATTGTTATAATTTCGAGCTGCCAGAATAGGAAACATCTGCTCACAGTAGCGATTTGGGAATCGTGCAGTGTCCTTGGCTGGGAAGGCTCTCTCTTTTTCATCAACCTTGATAATCCTTTTAATTCTTTTTGTTGAGGGCTTGACTGTAGTTGAAGAAGGTTCTACCACTAATGCTCTCTTCGTTCCTTACCTTACTGTGCGTTTAGGGGTAGCTTTCTCTTTGCCTTTCTTGGTGGCCATTCTGAAAAAGGGAAGCGAAAGTAAGTTAGATCCAAAGAATTAAAGCAAGGAAGGAGATGGAGTGAGTAATAAACAGTGCACAGTAAAGATGAATGAAATAAACACATGGTCATGACAACACGTGAAAAGATCATTAAAGGAAATAGGATAGGTGCATAAAAGGGTAAGTAGATGCAAGATGATTATTGGCATGCCGGCAAGGGCATGAGTAGCATAGATCAAGCATCACTTCGTAACAAACTAACATGTTTGTATTGGCAATTAAATTTAATTAATAAAATAGTAAAGAAAATTTGTGAAAAACATGCTTTGAATAGTAGGAAGTATAATAGAGAAGTGCATAATGCCATATGGGCTTTTTCACAAACACATAGCATGCATGGTAAATAAGGTATAGAAAGTATTAAAGTAAACATGCAAGCAACCCTTTAAAGAAAATAATATATAATTGCCAAATAATTAGCAACAATCCACAAGCATATAATGAGGAATAATGACTCAAATAAATTTCTAGCACCATGTAAAAAGGAAAGAAGAAGAAGGAAAATATGGATAAAGAATAGAAAAAGAAAAGAAAAGAAAATAACATATAAAATAAGAAGAATGATAGAAAAGGAAGGAGGGAAGAAGAAAATAAAACCTTGTTAATAGAGGTGAGAGAGAGAGAGAGAGTAAAAGGTGAGATAGAAGGAAGAAGGGAGAAGGAAGAAATAAGGAGGGAAAAAAATTAGGATTTGGAGGAGAGAAAGATAAGATATTTTGGCAGTTTTGGTTGAGCTGTGCGGCGCAAGCGACGCGGCCGCGTGGGGCATACGTTAGCGTGATTGCGTTCTAATTCAGTTGACGCGGTCGCGTCGGTCACGCGGTCGCGTGACTTGTGTAATGCTTCTGGCGCGAGTACAGCCTCGCGCCCACACAACTCTCTGTTCAAATTGATATATTTGCCAAATTTGGGGTGACGCAATCGCATGGGGCATGCGATCGTGTGACTGGGCTTCAGTCGCGTCAGCGACGCGGTCGCGTGATAGGGATGGTGCGTCCAGCACCAATCCAGCACCACTCTCGCGCAATATTTCGTTGTGCACCCTTTTTACGTCAGAAATCAGGACACGCGGCCGCGTGGGGCACGCAGTCGTGTGGGAGGCCATGAATCCCATGTGACGCGGTCGCGTGGGATGATTTGTGCCACTGGCACGCCTCCAGCCATGCTCTAGCGAAACTCTCTGTTCATTTTTTATTTTTCTCACCTCTCTTATTGACGCGGACGCGTCGCTGATGCGGTCGCGTCGCGTGACCTCCATTTTTTTTTATAAAAGTATGCAAGTGCAGATGCATGAAGGTACTGATAAAGAGAAGAGTTATTGACTAGGAAAAACTAAAGATAGAAAGAAAAGAACGATCATACCATGGTGGGTTGTCTCCCACGTAGCACTTTGCTTTAACGTCCGTAAGTTGGACGCTCCACTAGCTCAATCTTCTGGCATGTGGGGGTCTTCCAAGAGGAAGATCTCAAGTTTCTTATTTTTCTGTATCTTCTCGCCATAGTACAGCTTCAGACGTTGTCCATTAACTTTGATAAGTTCAGAGCTTGAAGGGTGGCTGAGGTGATAAACTCCGTATGGTTCGGCCTTCTCTACTCTGTATGGACCTTCCCATCTTGATCTCAACTTGCCTGGCATGAGGCTCAGTCGAGATTTGTAAAGGAGGACTAAATCCTCAGGCTGGAACTCCTTTTTCTTGATGTGCTGATCATGTACAGCCTTCATCTTCTCCTTGTATATTCGTGAGTTCTCATAAGCTTCTAGGCGAAGGCTCTCCAGTTCTTGCAGTTGCAACTTTCTTTCAGCTCCGGCTTCCTCAAATCCCATGTTGCACTCCTTGACTACCCAAAAGGCTCTATGCTCTACTTCAACTGGGAGATGACAAGCTTTTCCATAAACTAAGCGGAAAGGACTCATCCCAATGGGAGTTTTATATGCTGTCTTGTATGCCCATAGTGCATCTTGTAGCCTGGTGCTCCAGTCTTTTCTATGAGGTTTGACTATCTTCTGCAAGATACGCTTTATCTCTCTGTTTGACACCTCGGCTTGCCCATTGGTTTGAGGATGGTATGCTGTTGCAACCTTATGAATTATCCCATGCTTCTTCATTAATCCTGTGAGTCTCCTATTACAAAAATGGGTGCCTTGATCGCTCACGATTGCTCGTGGTGATCCAAAGCGGCAAATAATATGGTTTCTCACAAAGAAAACAATAGTGTTAGCATCATCAGTGTGGGTAGGAATTGCTTCCACCCATTTGGAAACGTAATCCACAGCTAACAATATATAAAATTGACCATTAAAATTTGGGAACGGACCCATGAAGTCAATGCCCCAAACATAAAAAATGTCACAAAAAAGCATAATTTGTTGAGGCATCTCATCCCTCCTGGATATATTACCAAATTTTTGGCATGGGGAAAAAAATTTACAAAACTCAACAGCGTCTCTAAAAAGAGTAGGCCACCAGAATCCACAGTCTAAGATCTTTCTAGCTGTTCTTTGAGGGCCAAAATGTCCTCCACTCTCAGATGAGTGGCAGGCCTCTAAAATTGACTAGAATTCTGATTAAGGCACACAACGTCTAATTACCTGATCAGCGCCACATCTCCACAAATATGGGTCATCCCATATATAATATTTAGACTCGCTTTTCAGCTTGTCTCTTTGATGCTTAGAAAAGTGTGGAGGAAATGTGCGGCTAACTAGATAATTAGCTACAGATGCGTACCAAGGGGCTACTTCAGATACTGCTTGCAGGTTATCCAGTGGGAAATTATCATATATAGGAGTAGAATCATCCTTAATGTGCTCAAGGCGACTCAAGTGGTCTGCCACTAGATTCTGGTTACCACTCCTATCCTTTATTTCTAAATCAAATTCTTGTAATAGCAGTATCCAACGTATGAGGCTTGGTTTGGACTCCTTTTTAACTAATAGATACTTTAAAGCTACATGGTCCGAATACACTACTACTCTAGTACCAAGTAAATAAGCTCGGAATTTATCCAGAGCAAAAACAATAGCAAGAAGCTCTTTCTCAGTAGTAGTATAATTGGACTGGGTAGCGTCTAAAGTCTTAGACACATAAGCAATAACAAAAGGATCCTTACATTCACGCTGAGCCAGCGCTGCTCGTACTGCATGGTTGGAAGCATCGCACATGATTTCAAACGGCTGGCTCCAGTCCGGTCCTCGCACAATTGGAGCTTGAGTCAAGTTGGTCTTCAGCTTATCAAACGCTTGTTTGCAATCCTCACTGAACTCGAATTCAATATCCTTCTACAGTAATCTGAATAAGGGAAGTGCTACCTTACTAAAGTCCTTAATAAATCTCCTGTAAAAACCTGCATGGCCAAGGAACGAACGAACTTCCCTCACAGAGGAGGGGTAAGGTAAACTAGAAATAACATTCACCTTTGCTGGGTCTACAGAAATGCCAGTATTAGATACAACATGTCCTAATACAATCCCTTGTTTTACCATAAAGTGACATTTTTCGAAATTTAATACAAGGTTTATACTGACACATCTATCTAATACTCTAGATAATCCATCTAAGCAAAGGCTAAAAGAATCACCATAAATGCTAAAATCATCCATAAAAACCTCCATACAGTCCTCAATAAGATTAGAGAAAAGACTCATCATGCACCTCTGAAAAGTAGCTGGTGCATTGCACAAGCCAAAGGGCATTCTCTTGTAAGCATAAGTCCTAAAAGGACATGTAAAAGTAGTCTTTTCCTGATCCTCAGGAGCTATATGAATCTGGAAATAACCTGTGTAACCATCTAAAAAGCAATAATGTGATTTACCTGACATGTGATCCAGCATTTGATCAATGAATGGAAGTGGGTAGTGATCCTTACGGGTGGCTTGGTTGAGACGCCTGTAATCAATGCAGACTCTCCAAGCGTTCTGTACTCTGGTTGCTATGAGCTCTCCATGCTCATTCTTCACTGTGGTGACTCCAGACTTCTTGGGCACCACTTGTACTGGGCTAACCCATTCACTGTCTGAAATGGGATAAATGATACCTGCTTCCAATAGTCTGGTCACTTCTTTTTTGACAACTTCCAAAATAGTGGGATTCAGTCTTCTTTGGGGTTAGCAGACAGGTCTTGCTCCTTCCTCTAAAAATATTCTGTGCTCACATACTTGAGGGTTGATTCCTACTATGTCTGCCAAACTCCACCCAATTGCTTTCTTGTGCTTTCTCAGCACATTAAGTAACTGCTCTTCCTGTTCAAGAGTGAGGTCTTGTGCAATGATAACTGGAAACTTCTGCTCATCTTCAAGATAAGCATATTTGAGATGTGGAGGGAGAGGTTTCAACTCTATCTTTTGGTCATGGGCAGGCTCTGGATTGTCTGGTGCTTGTGAAAATGCCGAAGTATCCTTATTGTCAGTTAATAGAGTCCCCACACTTGGACTTTGTTCTGTGTACCTTTCTTCCAACTCTTCCTGGTGAATTTCAGCTACAGTTTCATCTATGATATCACACTGGAAGATAGAATGATCTTCTGGAGGGTTGTTTGTGACTCCATTCAAATTGAAGATTACCATTCAACCATCTATTTCAAAAGAATATGTTCTTGAAAAAGCATCTAATTTGAATCTTGATACCTTCAGGAATGGTCTGCCAAGTAGGATTGATGATGGCTTATCTGAGTCATTATTGGGCATCTCCAAGATATAGAAATCAGTGGGAAATGTGAGCCCTTTAATGTTCACCAAAACATCTTCAACAACTCCGGCTACTGTAATAATGCTTTTATCTACCAACACAAAACGAGCTGCCGACCTTTTTAAGGGAGGGAGCCTTAAAACATCATATACAGATAAAGGCATTATACTAACATATGCTCCTAAATCACACATGCAATCATAAATTACTACACCACCAATAGTATAACTAACTATACAATGACCTGGGTCACTACATTTTTTAGGTAAATTTCCCATTAAAGCAGATATAGAACTTCCTAAAGGAATAGTTTCTAATTCATTAATTTTGTCTTTATGTATACATAAATCTTTTAGAAACTTTGCATATTTAGGTACCTGTTGAATGACATCAAAAAAGGGGACAGTTACCTCAACCTTTTTGAAGATTTCTACCATTTTGGGGTCAGGTTCCAACTGCTTCCTGGGCTTCCTTGCAAGTTGTGGAAATGGAATGGGAGTGGTGTTTTCTACAGTGTCTGCGCCTTTTGGTGCTTCCTCCTGTGGTTGAGCTTCTTCTTTCTCAGCTATGTCCTATATGTCCTCTTCCTCTTCAACATCTTCTAATTCTACTACCTCTTCAGCTGAGGCGTGTTTTGGTGGGCTTGGCTCCTCCTGATTTCTCTCCTGCAGTGTGGTTCCAGATCTTAGGGTGATGGCATTAATACCAGCTTTTGGGTTGGGTAATGGTTGAGAGGGAAGTCCACCAGAGCTTGAGGACTGGTTGTTGGAGTTGTTCATTGATCCAATCTGTGAACAAGAGTTTGTAAAGTAGAAGTCAAAATATTCATAGTTGCATTAATATTATTCTCCATAGCCTATTGTCTCTGATCAATGGCTTGTAGTAATTCATCATTAGGAGATGAAGAGGGGCAAGTGGTCTGAGAAGTCTGCTGAGAGGCTTGAGGTTGTCTTAAATAAGGTGCTCTGTAGGACTGAGTCTGATTCTGCTGCCTGAAATTGTTATTGTTATTCCACCTCTGATTTCCATTGTTATCTCTGCCTCCTCTGTTAGAATTGTCCCTCAAACCCTGGTTAGAATTGTCTCTCCAGCCTTGGTTAGAGTTATCCTGCCATCCTTGGTTATAGTTGCCACCTTGATTGTACCCTTGATTGGGGCGGTCATGAAAGTTGTGAGTGGCTGCTACAGTGTTGTCTTCTGGTTGGAGCTGCAGACACTCATCAGTATAGTGACTGTAATCTACACAGATTCCGCACACTCTTTGTGGAACTAACTGCTGGCTGTGCTGTGGTGGAGAAGGCTGAACTTGCTGAGGTTGTTGTTGATTCAGTTGCATCTGCTTCAGCAAGTTAGTCATTTCACATAGACTCTGGGCTATAGCAGTAGTCTCTGTATTAGTGGATACCTCCGCAACAACTCTTGACCGACTTTATCTCTGCCTATGATTCCTAGTAGAGTCAGCTAAGTCTCTGATCAATTGCCATGCTTCGTCCATAGTCTTGTACTTTTTCATAGAACCATTGCAAGCACCTTCTAGTGTGGTCCTATCTTGAGATTTCAAACCCTGTGTAAAGTAACCGAGCAAAACTATCTTGTCAATCATATGATGGGGACATGCATCTCGAAGAGTATTGAAGCGTTCCAAGTATTCATAGAGGGTCTCATATTCATCTTGAACGATCATAGACATGTCTTTCCTTAGCTTATCGGCAACTTCAGCTGGAAAGAATTTATCCAGAAACTCTCTCCTAAGTGCATCCCAGTTGGAAACAATTACTCTGGGTTGAGTGTAGTACCACTCTCTTGCCTTTCCCTCCAGAAAAAATGGGAAGGCTTTCAATAGAATAGAGATTTCATCAGCGCCATCACGCTTAACAGTAGAACAAGCGGTCTGGAAATCCCTAAGATGCTTGATAGGCTCTTGAGCAGGTAAGCCATGAAATTTGGGCATCAAGTTGAGTAGTGAAGACTTTATTTCAAAATCTACAGCTACTGCTGGGTGGTGCGCCTGGAATAGTTGGAGCGTAAAATCAGGGGCTCCTTCCTCCTGGATAGTGACTCTTCTGGGCGCTGCCATGTCACCTACACGTAAATGAACTGGATCAGTAGAAAGGAGGTTTGTTTCTTCCTTAGATGACGGTTCAGGTTCGTCCTCAAAGAGGAGTCGCCTACGCCGAGCTTGCCTTATGTGTGAAAGAGTTCTTTCAATCTTAGGGTCAAATGCTGGCAAGCTTGGATCAGGAAGTGAACGCGTCATTTAACGAGAGAAACGTACAGTTCATAGTGATAGGATGAAAAGAAAAAAATTGCAATAAAAATAAATACCAATCAATAAATTAACACACTATTGCAACTCTCCGGCAACAGTGCCAAAAATTGATGGGGTGGAAATTGGTGAATTAAAAATTATTAAAATATATGCGTTGCAAGTATAGTTCTTAACTCACCAAAATTCCACTTATCAATTTATAAAGGTGTCACAGAAATTTAAAACTAAAATACTGGGAGTATGAATCCCAGGTCGTCTCCCAACGAGTTGCAGAAAAGTGTGCTATTTTATTAATCAGATGTTTTCAAAAAGGTTTGAGTTGAGTAAACAGGAAATAAAATTGGAGAATTTGAATAATGTAAATAAAAGCCTTGACTGGGAGTTGATTAGTTGGAAGTCCCGCTGTTGTTGGATTACTCTCTAGATTAATTGATAAAAAAAAGGTTATCCTATTTAGTTATCTCTTACTAGGTAAGGGAAAGTCAAACAGGTTGGAATGCTATGTCCGTTCACAAGTTGCAACCCACTTAATTAAAAGGGGTTGGTGTTTGGTGTGCGAAATTGTGATCACTACTTTTCACAACTCAAATAATCCCTAGTAATGGCCCCAAGAACTTGGTGCTCAATACCATGGCATAAACACAACTTTGCACAACTAACCAGCAAGTGCACTGGGTCGTCCAAGTAATAAACCTTACGCGAGTAAGGGTCGATCCCACGGAGATTGTTGGTATGAAGCAAGCTATGGTCACCTTGTAAATCTTAGTCAGGCAGACTCAAATGGGTATAGATGATGAATGAAACATAAAGATAAAGATAGAGATACTTATGTATATCATTGGTGAGAGCTTCAGATAAGCGTATGAAGATGCCTTCCCTTCCGTCTCTCTGCTTTCCTACTGTCTTCATCCAATCCTTCTTACTCCTTTCCATGGCAAGCTTATGCAAGGGTTTCACCGTTGTCAGTGGCTACCTCCCATCCTCTCAGTGGAAATGTTCAACGCACCCTGTCACGGCATGGCTATCCATCTGTCGGTTCTCGGTCAGGCCGGAATAGAATCCATTGATTCTTTTGCGTCTGTCACTAACGCCCCGCCTTCAGGAGTTTGAAGCACATCACAGTCATTCAATCATTGAATCCTACTCAGAATACCACAGACAAGGTTAGACCTTCCGGATCCTCTTGAATGCCGCCATCAGTTCTTGCCTATACCACGAAGACTCTGATCTCACGGAATGGCTGGCTCGTTTGTCAGGCGAGCACTCGGTTGTCAGGCGATCAACCATGCATCGTGTATCAGGAATCTAAGAGATAAACATTAGAGCCTCGTTTGCTTGTAGAACAAGAGTGGTTGTCAGTCACTTTGTTCATGAGTGAGAATGATGATGAGCGTCACATAATCATCACATTCATCAAGTTCTTGAGTGCGAATGAATATCTTGGAATAAGAACAAGCTGAATTGAATAGAAGAACAATAGTAATTGCATTAATACTCGAGGTACAGCAGAGCTCCACACCTTAATCTATGGTGTGTAGAAACTCCACCGTTGAAAATACATAAGAACAAGGTCTAGGCATGGCCGAATGGCCAGCCTCCCAAAGTGATCAAAAGATCTCCAGAAAAAGGTTCCAAAGATCAGAAGATGTCTAAATACAATAGTAAAAGGTCCTACTTATAGAAAACTAGTAGCCTAAGGGTTACAAAGATGAGTAAATGACATAAAAATCCACTTCCGGGCCCACTTGGTGTGTGCTTGGGCTGAGCAATGAAGCATTTTCGTGTAGAGACTCTTCTTGGAGTTAAACGCCAGCTTTTATGCCAGTTTGGGCGTTTAACTCCCATTTAGGTGCCAGTTCCGGCGTTTAACGCTGGGAAATCTGAAGATGACTTTGAACGCCGGTTTGAGCCATCAAATCTTGGGCAAAGTATGGACTATCATATATTGCTGGAAAGCCCAGGATGTCTACTTTCCAACGCCGTTGAGAGCGCGCCAATTGGGCTTCTGTAGCTCCAGAAAATCCACTTCAAGTGCAGGGAGGTCAGAATCCAACAGCATCTGCAGTCCTTTTCAGTCTCTGAATCAGATTTTTGCTCAGGTCCCTCAATTTCATCCAGAAAATACCTGAAATCACAGAAAAACACACAAACTTATAGTAAAGTCCAGAAAAGTGAATTTTAACTAAAAACTAATAAAAATATACTAAGAACTCAACTAAAACTACTAAAAACATACTAAAAACAATGCCAAAAAGCGTACAAATTATCCGCTCATCAGTGTTAGTGACTAGAGGGAAATCCAACAATAAACCCAATTACAATCTTTCTTTTAAGCCTTCCAACTCAATTGGTTCCTTTCAATCAACTCCCCATCAAGTTAGAGAACTACTCGCTCATTGTGAATGTAAAATTCATAACATATGAAAGGGAATTGAAGAAAGACATTATAAATAAAAATCAAAATAATCAATTAAAAATAAAAGTAACCCTTGTATTAAATAATCCTAAAAATATTCCAATAGTAAAATTAACAAAGCAAGTGACATGGAAGAGTAAAGCCAAGTAAAGAAAACGAACTGAAATGACGAAGTCTTGATGAGGTAATAACTCTTCTCAGTATCCCAACGCAAAAGTGGTAGAAAAATAACATCCTAAGAACTATCAATGTGTAGAGAGAAAAAACCTAGAGGAGGAGTAAAAACTAGATCTAAAACTAAAACTATGTAGAATGAATGTTGTTTCTGGTTTCTGCATGTTCTCTGGCTCTAGTCTGCTGTTCTGGGCCGAGAACTGGGTCAAAACAGGGCCCAAAATCGCCCCCAGCGGAATCTGCAGATTATGCAGATCGCGCACGTCACGCGATCGCGTCGTCCATGCAGACGCGTCATTTGCGTTTTTCCCTGCCACGCGTTCGCGTCGTCCACGCCTCCTCGTCACTTGTGCTTTTTCATTCCGCGCGGTCGCGTGAGCCATGCGACCGCGTCACTGCGATTTTTCCTCTTTCGCGCGAACGCGTGAGCCATGCGGCCGCGTCACTTCTCGCTGATTATCTCCTCAATTTCTTGTGTTCCTTCCATTTTTGCTAGCTTCATTTCCAATTTCCAACTCATCCATGCCCTATAAAGCCTGAAACACTTAACACAAAGATCACGGCATCGAATGGGATAAAGGAGAACTAAAATGCATAATTAAAAAGTCTCTAGGAAGCAGTTTTCAACCATGTAATAATTTCAGGAAGGAAATATAAATGCATGCTAAATTAATGAATAAGTGGGTAAGGATCATGATAAAACCACACAATTAAACACAATATAAACCATAAAATAGTGGTTTATCATGGCTCCAAAAGCTTGTGCTCAATACCATGGTCTTAACATAACTTCACAACTTAGTTCAACTAACCAGCAAGTGTACTAGGTTGTCCAAGTAATAAACCTTACGTGAGTAAGGGTCGATCCCACAGAGATTGTTGGTATGAAGCAAGCTATGGTCATATTGTAAATCCCAGTCAGGTGGATTCAACTATATTAAGAGATTATTGGATTTTCAAATAATAATAATAAATTAAACAGAAAATAAAGATAGAGTTACTCATGTAGTTCAATGGTGGGAATTTCAGATAGGTGTATGGAGGTGCTGTGTTCCTTCTGAATATCTGCGTTCTTACTGCTTTTATCCAATTTTTATCACTCCTTTCTACGGCAAGCTGTATGTAGGGCATCACCGTTGTCAATGGCTACATCCCATCCTCTCAGTGAAAATGGTCCAAATGCTCTGTCACAGCACGGCTAATCATCTGTCAGTTTTCGATCATGTTGGAATAGAATCCCTTGATTCTTTTGTGTTTGTCATCACGCCCAGCAATCACGAGTTTGAAGCTTGTCACAGTCATTCAATCCCGGAATCTTACTCAGAATACCACAGACAATGTTAGACTTTCTGGATTCCCATGAATGTCGCCATCAATTCTAGCTTATACCACAAAGATTCTGATTAAGAAATCCAAGAGATATGCGCCTGGTCTAAGGTAGAACGGAAGTGGTTGTCAGTCACGCGTTCATAGGTGAAAATGATGATGAGTGTCACGGATCATCACATTCATCATGTTGAAGTGCAACGAATATCTTAGAATAAGAATAAGTCGAATTGAATAGAAAATAGTAGTAATTGCATTGAATCTCGAGGTACAGCAGAGCTCTACACCCTTAATTATGGTGTGTAGAAACTCCACCGTTGAAAATACATAAGTGATGAAGGTTCAGGTATGGCCGAGAGGCCAGCCCCCAAAACATGATCACAGGATCAAAAATACAATCCAGGATAAAAATATAATAGTAAAAAGTCCTATTTATACTAGACTAGCTACTAGGGTTTACAGAAGTAAGTAATTGATGCAGAAATCCACTTCTAGGGCCCACTTGGTGTGTGCTTGAGCTGAGCTTGAACTTTACACGAGCTAAGGCTTCTATTGGAGTTGAACGCCAAGTTGTAACATGTTTTTGGCGTTCAACTCTAGTTCGTGACGTGTTTCTGGTTTTTGACTCCAGAATGCAGCATGGAACTGGCGTTGAGCGCCAGTTTACATCGTCTAATCACGAATAAATTATGGACTATTATATATTGCTGGAAAGCTCTGGATGTCTACCTTCCAACGCCGTTGAGATCGCGCCATTTGGAGTTTTGTAGCTCTAGAAAATCCATTTCAAGTGTAGGGAGCTCAGATTCCAACAGCATCAGCAGTCCTTTGTCAGCCTCGTATCAGAGTTTTGCTCAGGTCCCTCAATTTCAGCCAGAAAATACCTGAAATCACAGAAAAACACACAAACTCATAGTAAAGTCCAGAAATGTGAATTTAGCATAAAAACTAAAGAAAACATCTCTAAAAGTAACTAGATCATACTAAAAACTACTTAAAAACAATGCCAAAAAGCGTATAAATTATCCGCTCATCACAACACCAAACTTAAATTGTTGCTTGTCCCCAAGAAACTGAAAATCAATTAGGATAAAAATAAGAGAATATACTATAAATTCCAGAATATCAATGAATATTAATTCTAATTAGATGAGCAGGACTTGTAGCTTTTTGCTTCTGAACAGTTTTGGCATCTCAATTTTTTCTTTTGAAGTTTAGAATGATTGGCTTCTCTAGGAACTTAGAATTTCGAATAGTGTTATTGATTCTCCTAGTTAAGTATGTTGATTCTTGAACACAGCTACTTTTATGAGTCTTGGTCGTGGCCCTAAGCACTTTGTTTTCCAGTATTACCTCCGGATACATAAATGCCACAGACACATGACTGGGTGAACATTTTCAGATTGTGACTCAGCTTTGCTAGAGTCCCCAGTTAGAGGTGTCCAGAGCTCTTAAGCACACTCTTTTTGCTTTGGATCACGACTTTAACCACTCAGTCTCATGCTTTTCACTTGGACCTGCATGCCACAAGCACATGGTTAGGGACAGCTTGATTTAGCCGCTTAGGCCTGAATTTTATTTCCTTGGGCCCTCCTATCCATTGATGCTCAAAGTCTTGGATCCTTTTACCCTTGCCTTTTGGTTTTAAGGGCTATTGGCTTTTTCTGCTTGCTTTTTTTTTCTTTTTCTTTCTTTTTTTTCTTTTCTTTTCGCAAGCTTTGTTTTCTTTTCACTGCTTTTTCTTGCTTCAAGAATCAATTTTATGATTTTTCAGATCATCAATAACATTTCTCTTTTTCATCATTCTTTCAAGAGCCAATAATTTTAACATTCATAAACAACAAGATAAAAAATATGCACTGTTCAAGCATTCATTCAGAGAACAAAAAGTATTGTCACCACATCAATATAATTAAACTAAATTCAAGGATAATTTCGAAATTCATGTACTTCTTGTTCTTTTGAATTAAAAACATTTTTCATTTAAGAGAGGTGAAGGATTTATGGAATTATTCATAGCCTTAAGACATAGTTGCTAAACACTAATGATCATGAAGGAAAGACACAAAACATAGATGAACATATAACATAAAAACCGAACAATAGAAAAAAATAAGAACAAGGAATGAGTCCACCTTAGTGGCGTCTTCTTCTTGAAGGACCAATAATGTCCGTAAGCTCTTCTATGTCCCTTCCTTGCCTTTGTTGCTCCTCCCTCATTGCTCTTTGATCTTCTCTAATTTCATGGAGAATGATGGAGTGCTCTTGATGTTCAACCCTTAATTGATCCACATTGTAACTCAAATCTTCTAGGGAAGTGTTGAGTTATTCCCAATAGTTGTTGGGAGGAAAGTGCATCCCTTGAGGCATCTCCGGGATTTCTTGATGATGAGCTTCCTCATGCATCTCTTAAGATCCGTGGATGGTCTCTCTTGTTTGCTCCATCCTTTTTCTAGTGATGGGCTTATCCTCCTCAATGGAGATGTCTCCTTCTATGATAACTCCAACTGAGTAACATAGATGGCAAATAAGATGAGAAAAAGCTAGCCTTGCCAAGGTAGAGGGCTTTTCGGCTATTTTATAGAGTTCAAGGGAGATGACTTCATGAACTTCTACTTCTTCTCCATTCATGATGCTATGAATCATGATGGCCCGATCCACAGTAACTTCAGATCAGTTGCTAGTGGGGATGATGGAGCGTTGGATGAACTCCAACCATCCTCTAGCCACAGGCTTGAGGTCCAGTCTTCTTAGTTGAACCGGCTTGCCTTTGGAGTCTCTTTTCCATTGAGCTCCTTCCACACATATGTCCATAAGGACTTGGTCCAACCTTTGGTTAAAGTTGACCCTTCTAGTGTAGGGGCGTGCATCTCTTTGCATCATGGGCAAGTTGAACTCCAACCTCACATTTTCCGGACTGAAATCTAAGTATTTCCCCCGAACCATTGTAAGATAATTCTTTGGGTTCGGGTTTTTACTTTGATCATGGTTCCTAGTGATCCATGCATTGGCATAGAACTCTTGAACCATTAAGATTCCGACTTGTTAAATGGGATTGGTCAGAACTTCCCAACTTCTTCTTTGGATCTCATGTCGGATCTCCGGATACTCATTTTTCTTGAGCTTGAAAGGGACCTCAGGGATCTCCTTCTTCTTGGCCACAACATCATAGAAGTGGTCTTGATGGGCTTTGGAGATGAATCTTTCCATCTCTCACGACTCGGAGGTGGAAGCTTTTGTCTTTCCTTTACCTTTTTTAAAGGTTTCTCCGGCCTTAGGTGCCATCAATGGTAATGGAAAAACAAAAAGCTTATGCTTTTACCACACCAAACTTAAAATATTGCTCGCTCTCGAGCAAGAGAAGAAAGAAAAGAAGAAGAAAAAGAAGAAAATATTTAGGAGAGGGGGAGAGGTGTATTCGGCCAAGAAGGAAAAGAGAGGGTTGTGTTGTGTGAAAATGAAGAAGAATGGAAGGGTTTATATAGTGAGGGGAGAGGGAGTAGGTTCGACCATTTAGGGTGGGTTTGGGTGGGAAAGAAATTTGAATTTTGATGGTAGGTGGGGTTTATGGGGAAGAGTGGATAGATGTGAGTGGTGAAGGGGGTGATTGGAAAGAGAGATTGAGGTGATTGGTGAAGGGTTTTGGGGAAGAGTGTTTATTGGAAAGAGATGATGAATGTTGAGTAGAGGGGAGAATATGGTAGGTGGGGATCCTGTGGGGTCCACAGATCCTGAGATAATCCTGTGGGGTCCACAGATCCTGAGGTATCAAGGATTTACATCCCTGCACCAATTAGGCATGTAAAATGCCTTTGCATGCAATTCTGGCATTTAAACGCCGAAGTGATGCATGTTCTGGGCGTTCAACGCCCATGTGCAGCATGTTTCTGGCATTGAACGCCAGTTCCATGCTTGTTTATGGCGTTCAGCGCCAGCTCTCCTCAGGGTGCATTCCTGGTGTTTGAACGCCAGGGTGTTGCTTGTTTCTGGCGTTCAACGCCACATCCATGCTCTGTTCTGGCGTTGAACGCCAGCCAGATGCTCCTTAATGGCGTTTAAACGCCAGTAAGTCCTTCCTCCAGGGTGTGATTTTTCTTCTGCTATTTTTGATTCTGTTTTTAATTTTAATATTTTTTCGTGACTCCACATGATCATAAATCTAATAAAACATAAAAGAACAATAAAATAAAAAATAAAATTAGATAAATAAAAATTGGGTTGCCTCCCAATAAGCGCTTCTTTAATGTCAGTAGCTTGACAGTGGGCTCTCATGGAGCCTCACAGGTGATCAGGTCAATATTGTATAGTCCCAGCACCAAACTTAGAGTTTGGTTGTGGGGATTGAACACCAAACTTAGAGTTTGGTTGTGGCCTCCCAACACCAAACTTAGAGTTTGACTGTGGGGGCTCTGTTTGACTCTGTACTGAGAGAAGCTCTACATGCTTACTCTCCCTTGTTACAGAAGGATAGCCGTGTGCCTTAAACACAAGGTAGTCCCCATTCAGTTGAAGGACTAATTCTCCTCTGTTAACATCTATCACAGCTTCTGCTGTGGCTAGGAAAAGTCTTCCAAGGATGATGCATTCATCCTCCTCCTTTCTAGTGTCTAAGATTATGAAATCAGCAAGGATGTAAATGCCTTTAACCTTTACTAACACGTCCTCTACTAATCCATAAGCTTGTCTTATTGACTTGTCTGCGAATTGTAATGAGAATAAGGCAGGTTGTACCTCAATGATCCCCAGCTTCTCCATTACAGAGAGTGGCATAAGATTTATGCCTGACCCTAGGTCACACAGAGCTTTCTCAAAGGTCATGGTGCCTATGGTACATGCTATTAAGAATTTCCCAAGATCTTGTTTCTTTTGAGGTAAAGTTTGCTGAACCCATGTATCAAGTTCACTAATGAGCAAGGGAGGTTCACATTCCCAAGTCTCATTACCAAATAACTTGGCATTCAGCTTCATGATGGCTTCTAGATATTGAGCAACTTGCTCTCCAGTTACATCTTCATCCTCTTCAGAGGACGAATAATCTTCAGAGCTCATGAATGGTAGAAGGAAATTTAATGGAATCTCTATGGTTTCTATATGAGCCTCAGATTCCTTTGGATCCTCAATAGGGAACTCCTTCCTGCTTGAGAGACATCCCATGAGATCTTCCTCATTGGGATTCGTGTCCTCTCTTTCCTCCTTGCATTCGACCATATTGATTATATCAATGGTCTTGCACTCTCTTTTTGGATTCTCTTCAGTATTGCTTGGGAGAGTACTAGGAGGGGTTTCAGTGATTTTCTTACTCAGCTGGCCCACTTGTGCCTCCAGATTTCTGATGGAGGACCTTGTTTCATTCATAAAACTTAAAGTGGCCTTAGACAGATCAGAGACTAAATTTGCTAAGTTAGAGGTATTCTGTTCATAATTCTCTGTCTGTTGCTGAGAAGATGATGGATAAGGCTTAATATTGCTGAGCCTATTTCTTCCACCATTATTAAAGCCTTGTTGAGGCTTTTGTTGATCCTTCCATGAGAAATTTGGATGATTTCTCCATGATGAATTATAGGTGTTTCCATAAGGTTCACCCATATAATTTACCTCTGCCATTGCAGGGTTTTCAGGATCATAAGTTTCTTCTTTAGAAGATGCCTCTTTAGTGCTGTTGGATGCATTTTGCCATCCATTCAGACTTTGAGAAATCATGTTGACTTGCTGAGTCAACACTTTGTTCTGAGCCAATATGGCATTCAGAGTATCAATTTCAAGAACTCCCTTCCTCTAAGGCGTCCCATTATTCACGAAATTCCTCTCAGAAGTGTACATGAATTGGTTATTTGCAACCATGTCAATAAGTTCCTGAGCTTTTACAGGCATTTTCTTTAGGTGAATGGATCCACCTGCAGAGTAGTCCAATGACATCTTGGAAAACTCAGATAGACCATAATAGAATATATCTAATATGGTCCACTCTGAAAACATGTTAGAAGGACACTTTTTGGTCATCTGCTTGTATCTTTCGCAAGCTTCATAGAGGGATTCACCATCTTTTTGCTTGAAGGTCTGAACATCCACTCTAAGTTTGTTCAACTTTTGAGGAGGAAAGAATTTATCCAAGAAGGCCGTGACCAGCTTATCCCAGGAGTCCAGGCTATCTTTAGGTTGTGAGTTCAGCCATGTTCTTGCTCTGTCTCTTACAGCAAAAGGGAAAATCATGAGCCTGTAGACTTCAGGATCTACTCCATTCGTCTTAATAGTCTCACAAATATGCAAGAACTCAATTAAAAACTGGTAAGGATCTTCAGATGGAAGTCTATGAAACTTGCAGTTCTGTTGCATTAGAGCAACTAATTGAGGTTTCAGTTCAAAATTGTTTGCTCCAATGGCAGGAGTTGAGATGCTTCTTCCGTCAAACTTGGACGTGGGTATAGTAAAATCACGAAGCATCCTCCTTGCATTATTGTTGTTGGGTTCGGCTGCCATCTCCTTCTCTTGTTCGAAAATTTCAGAAAGGTTGTCTTTGGATTGTTGTAATTTAGCTTCTCTTAGTTTCCTCTTCAGAGTCCTTTCAGGTTCTGGATCATCTTCAATAAGAGTGCCTTTTTCCTTGTTCCTGCTCATATGAAAGAGAAGAAAACAAGAAAAGAAGAGAAATCCTCTATGTCATAGTAAAGAGGATCCTTATTATTAGTAGAAGAAGAAAGGAATAAAAGTGAAGAAGAATCCAAACACAAGGGTGAGGATAGAGGCAGTGATTAGAGATGAAGAGAGGTGAAGAGAAGTGTTAGTAAATGAATAAATAAATAGAAGAAGATGAGAGAGAGAATTCAAAAATTAATTTTGAAAAGGAGTTAATGAATTTTGAAAATTAAAGGTGAGATAGAATTAAAATTAAAATTTAAAATAATTAGTTAATTAAAAAGAATTTTTGAAAAAGAGGGAGGTATTTTCGAAAATTAGAGAGGGGAGAGTAGTTAGGTGGTTTTGAAAAAGATAAGAAACAAACAAAAGGTCAAATAATTAGTTGGAAAAGATATTAAAATCAAATTTGAAAAGATAAGAAGATAAGAAGTTAGATAAGATATTTTAAATCAAATTTTTGAAAAAGATAAAATTTTGAAAAAGATATGATAAAAAGATATGGTTGAAAAAAAGATTTAATTTTTAAAATTAAAATTAATTACTTAACTAACAAGAAACTAAAAGATAAGATACTAGAATTTAAAGATTGAACCTTTCTTAACAAGAAAGTAACAAACTTCAAATTTTTGAATCAATCACATTACTTGTTAGTTAAGTTTCAAAAATTTTGAAATAAATTTAAGAAAATATTTTGAAAATAATTTTTGAAATTTTCAAAAATCATAAAAGAAAAATGAAAAAGAATTGAATTTTGAAAAAGTTTTAAAAAGATAAGATTTTTAAAATTTGAAAATTTGACTTGACTTACAAGAAACAACTAATTTTAAAATTTTTTGACTAAGTCAACCCAAATTTTCGAAATTTTGAGAGAAAAAAGGAAAAGATATTTTTTTATTTTCAAATTTTTTTATGATGAGTGAGAAAAACATAAAAAATGACTCACAACATGAAAATTATGTATCAAAACACATTATGCATGCAAGAACACTATGAATGTCAAGATGAACACCAAGAACACTTTGAAGATCATGATGAACATCAAGAACATATTTTTGAAAAATTTTTGATGCAAAGAAAACATGCAAGACACCAAACTTAGAAATCTTTAATGCTTAGACTCTATGAATGCAAGAATGCACATGAAAAACAATAAAAGACACAAAACAAGAAAACATCAAGATCAAACAAGAAGACTTACCAAGAACAACTTGAAGATCATAAAGAACACTATGAATGCATGAATTTTCGAAAAATGCAAGAAATTTTTAAGACATGCAATTGACACAAAACTTAAAAATTGACACTAGACTCAAACGAGAATCACAAAATATTTTTTATTTTTATGATTTTATTATTTTTTTGTATTTTTATTATTTTTTTCGAAAATTATTCTTTTGAAAAACGAAAATAAAGAAAAAAATTTATTTGAAAAATTTTTGAAGGCTTTTTGAAAAAAAAATTACCTAATCTGAGCAACAAGATGAACCGTCAGTTGTCCATACTCGAACAATCCCCGACAACGGCGCCAAAAACTTGGTGGACGTAATTGTGATTCATACTTAAATTATTGTTCAAAATTGATTGTCCCAGTAATGGCTCCAAAAGCTTGGTGCTCAATACCATGGTCTTAATATAACTTCACAACTTTGCTCAACTAACCAGCAAGTGTACTGGGTCGTCCAAGTAATAAACCTTACGTGAGTAAGGGTCGATCCCACAAAGATTGTTGGTATGAAGCAAGCTATGGTCATCTTGTAAATCCCAGTCAGGCGAATTCAACTATATTAAGAGATTATTGGATTTTCGAATAATAATAATAAATTAAACAGAAAATAAAGATAGAGTTACTCATGTAGTTCAATGGTGGAAATTTCAGATAGGTGTATGGAGGTGCTGTGTTCCTTCTGAATCTCTGTGTTCTTACTGCTTTTATCCAATTTTTATCACTCCTTTCTATGGCAAGCTGTATGTAGGGCATCACCGTTGTCAATGGCTACATCCCATCCTCTCAGTAAAAATGGTCCAAATGCTCTGTCATAGCACGGCTAATCATCTGTCGGTTCTCGATCATGTTGGAATAGAATCCCTTGATTCTTTTGCGTTTGTCATCACGCCCAGCAATCGCGTGTTTGAAGCTCGTCACAGTCATTCAATCCCAGAATCCTACTCGGAATACCACAGACAAGGTTAGACTTTCCGGATTCCCATGAATGCCGCCATCAATTCTAGCTTATACCACGAAGATTCTGATTAAGGAATCCAAGAGATATGCGCCCGGTCTAAGGTAGAACGGAAGTGGTTGTCAGTCACGTGTTCATAGGTGAGAATGATGATGAGTGTCACGGATCATCACATTCATCATGTTGAAGTGCAACGAATATCTTAGAATAAGAATAAGTCGAATTGAATAGAAAATAGTAGTAATTGCATTGAAACTCGAGGTACAGCAGAGCTCCACACCCTTAATCTATGGTGTGTAGAAACTCCACCGTTGAAAATACATAAGTGATGAAGGTTCAGGCATGGCCGAGAGGCCAGCCCCCAAAACGTGATCACAGGATCAAAAATACAATCCAGGATGAAAATATAATAGTAAAAAGTCCTATTTATACTAGACTAGCTACTAGGGTTTACAGAAGTAAGTAATTGATGCAGAAATCCACTTCCAGGGCCCACTTGGTGTGTGTTTGGGCTGAGCTTGAACTTTACAAGAGCTAAGGCTTCTATTGGAGTTGAACGCCAAGTTGTAACGTGTTTTTGGCGTTCAACTTTGGTTCGTGACGTGTTTTTGGCGTTTGACTCCAGAATGTAGCATGGAACTGGTGTTGAGCGCCAGTTTACGTCGTCTAATCACGAATAAAGTATAAACTATTATATATTGCTGGAAAGCTCTGGATGTCTACTTTCCAACTCCATTGAGGGCACGCCATTTTGAGTTCTGTAGCTCCAGAAAATCCATTTCGAGTGCAGGGAGGTCAGATTCCAACTACATCAGCAGTCCTTTGTCAGCCTCCTATCAGAGTTTTGCTCAGGTCCCTCAATTTCAGCCAGAAAATACCTGAAATCATAAAAAAATACACAAACTCATAGTAAAGTCCAGAAATGTGAATTTAGCATAAAAACTAATGTAAACATCCCTATAAGTAACTAGATCATACTAAAAACTACCTAAAAGCAATGCCAAAAACCGTATAAATTATCCGCTCATCAGCAGCCTCCAATTTTGAAAAATTGCTGCTGGTTTCACTTGGTTGCATGGTGGGGGTTGATATATCTTGGTGGTGGTTGTTGTGTGTTTGCTGTGTAGAGTGATATGATGTATTTTGTGAGTTGTGATAGGGTCTGTTGTTGCTTGATTGATGGTTGGGATTATGGTTGTTGTATTGGTTAGAATGGTATGGTTTGTGGTCTTGTTGGTTTTCCCACCCAAAATTTGGGTGGTTCTTCCAACCTGGGTTATATGTCTTGGAGTTTGAATCATATGATGGTCTAGAGGGATTGTTCACATAGTTTGCCTACTCCCATTCACATTTAGCTTCTGGTGTATCTCCTTCTTGTGGTGGTGCTTGAGCTTGGACAACTGAGACTTGGCTTGCTTCCACCTTCTTTGTTAGGGCTACTAATTGTGCTGTGATCATCTTGTTCTGTGCCAATAAGGTATCCGTAGAATTTAGTTCCAGCACTCCTTTCTTTTGAGCTCTTTCTGAAGCATAGAAGTACTCATTTTTGGCTACAATCTCAATAACAGCTATGGCTTCCTCGATGGTTTTCTTCTTGTTGAGTGAACCCCCTAAAGAGTGGTACATAGCTTTCTTTGCTTCATATGATAGCCCTTCATAGAAGATGTGTAGTTGAACCCATTCATTGAACATATCCGGAGGGCATTTCTTCGTCAAGTCTTTGAACCTCTCCCAAGCCTTATAAAGTGTTTCACCATCTTGCTGTCTGAAGATTTGCACCTCAGTTCTCAATCTATTTACTCTCTATGGAGGGTAGAATCTTGCTAGAAACTTGTTCACAACTTCATCCCAAGTGGTCAAGCTCTCCTTGGGAAACGCTTCTAACCAATTTGCAGCCTTATCACTGAGGGAGAAAAGGAACAAAAGTAGTTTGTAGGCGTCAGGGTGTACGCCATTGGACTTTACAGTGTCACATATCCTCAAGAATATAGTGAGATATTGGTTTGGATCCTCTTGGACACCTCCTATATATGAACAATTATTCTTGACAAGTGTGATGAGTTGAGGTTTCAACTCAAAGTTGTTAGCATGAATTGTTGGCTTCAGAATGCTACTGCCACAGTTTCCTGGGTTTGGGTTGATGTATGAGTCTAGAGCTCTCCTTTCTTGCCCAACATGATTGCCAGCATCCTCTTCAACATGGTTGTGCCTCTCTTCCTCCATAGTAACTCCCAGATCTTCCTCTACTACTTCTTCTCCAACTATTCCCTTGCTTCTTGCTTTCTTCCTTAGCCTAAGAAAGCTCATCTCAGGTTCACTATCAAAAGAGGATGAGGTTTCTCCTCTTCTACCTGCCATACAATGAACAATTACAGGCAACAGCAAGTGCATAATTCACTAAAACAGATTATAGTCAACTTGGTTAGAGCAATTTATCAAATGGTTAGTGGATTAGTATGGAAATATAGACAATGAATAACGAAAATTAAAATGCTAAATGAAAAAAAGAAAATAATAAACTGAAATTAAAGGAATTAGCAAGGAAAATAAAATTGCTTAATCTAACCATCCATCAATTTAGTCATTGTCAAATTCAAACCAATCCCCGGCAACGGCGCCATAAAACTTGATGAACGAAATTCACTCACTAATAAATGAATTCGTTCTTTGGAAAGTGCACCAAAATATCATCAAGTAATAACCCACTAGGAGTGGGGTCGAATCCACAGAGATTGATAGATTTAAGCAACTTTAATTAATGGATCAATTAGTCAAGCTAATCAAGAGTGATTGTGAGTACAGAATTCTAAACAGCAGAATGATAAATGACTTAAAATTAAAATTAAAAGAAAGCTATAAAGTGCAAAAATGTAAAGAGCAAGAAACTAAAACGCAGAAACATAAATGACTGAATTGTAAATGGGGTGTAGGATGATAACAGAAATTAAAGTAAGCAGTAAAGAATGAGTAAGCTAAGAATAGGGAAAGTTCATTGGAGTTGGGAGATATTGTTTTCTCTGGATTAAAATCAGATCATCTCATCTTCAATCATGCAACTCATTGACCTCTTGGCAATCATGATTGATTGAACCCAATTTCTTGGTGATTCAATCTCTCAAATCTTGATAATCAGCCAATTCCTTGGTCTAATTGCTCATGAAGAGAGATAGGCTTGGTCCCTGATTTTACCACACATCATCATAGATCCATTTAATTGGGTAAATTTTATGTCACTGTACACATCCCAAAAAACTCAGATCTAATCAATGTGAGAGGGAATTTCAAGCATGGTTTTATGATCCCTCTTCCAAGGTTCACATAAAACCTAATTTGTATTCAGCCTCTTTTCCAAGATGACTAAACACTAAGAATAAAAAACGAAATTCCTTCTAGCAAATTAAAGAGAAGATGAAGAGAAGAAGAAATTCACTTCCAATTAATCCAGCAAGTACAATAGAGCTCCCTCCCTCAATGAGAGAGAAGTTAGCTACTCATAGCTCAGTGTAGAATAGAAGTTCAAAACTAGAAAATAAAGCTAAATACAAAATAAAAACTCTAAAGTCTCCAAAAGCTAAAAGTGTGTAAAAGTTCCAAAGTCTTCAAAAGTTCCTTTCTCAATTCGAGTCACCACCTATTTATACAAGTGTTCTGTGAGTCTTCAGGTGTACTTGCATGATCTAAAAGTGGGCCTTTCTCATTTGCAATCAGTACGACCCATTTTGGCTAAATAGTGTGCTTCCAGGTGAACTTAGCGTTCATTTTGAGAACGGAGCGTTCGGGCACCCACGCGTACGCGTGCTATACGCTTGCGTGTCCCTTGCATTTTGGTCTATCGACGCATACGCGTCTCACATGCGTATGCGTCCCTTGGCAGCGTTCATTAACGGAACGTTCCATTCGTGCCATGAACGCTCCTCACGTGTGTGTCCTTTGCGCGTTCGCATGAATGGTAAAATGTCATTTCTATGCTCCAGCTTCAAGTACGCGTTTGCGCCAATCACCACTATCGTCACATCGATGCGTGCGCGTCATGCACGCGTACACGTCGGTGACCAAATTCAAACTCTAACTCTGAAAATATGGCAGACATTCATTCAAAGTGAACGTAGCGTTTATTGATGGTGAACGCTGATCCTCCTTCCAGGCGTATGCACCATGCATGCGTACGCGTGGATCTCCAAGAGTGTCATCCTACGTGTAAGCACCTTGTACACGTGCGCGTCACTTGTGAACGTAGCATTCTCCTGGACCTATCCTTTTTTGTTCTTTTTCACCTGAAATTCAGGCAAAACTCATTTTAAAGTAATGTTCATAAATTAATCATATAACTCATATAATTACATCTTTAAATGAGATTTCACCAATTCTATGGTTCTTTTAAATAAGAGAAAGAGGTAAATGACGTAAGTCACCAATTAAAGTTTTAGGCGTAAAGTTCTGTGTGGTAGGGTGTTACATTTATCGCGTAAAAGCACGTACCGGCTCTAATTGGACCGGCACAGTGAGTGAGAAAACAAATTAAATTATGGGTGAATAAATTTAAGAGATTGAATTTATTAATTAGGAAAGATGAAAATAATTTTGAAAATCGGATACTAATTTTAAAAGTGTTGGCCCAAAGTTGGGCCAAATGAACCAAAAACATCGACAGGTTGGACCGGACCTAAGTTGGGCCCAAGCCTAACATATATAACCACTTTAATGAGCCAAATCAGCTCATTTTCATTGCTAAAAGTGAGAGAGGGACAGTGGTAGAGAAGAGAAGAGAAGAGGGTTTTGACACTATTTACCATCCTCTTCATTTCGTTATATCTTGAGTTACGGTATTCCAATTTGCGTGTCGTTTGCAGCCACGCGAAACTCTCGCCGAGTCCGTCATTTTTATCTAAATAAAATTGGTATGAACTCAAAATCCATGCTCTAGTTCTCTGCCCTATACATTTTTGCATTTTGTGTTTAGTTTTTGAGTGGGTTTTGTGGTTTTGATTCTTTAGGTGTGATCTAACATTGGATTATTGTTGGATTTTATTCTAATCCATAGTGGACAAGGTAAGGTTTCACTAAACCCTTGTGTTTAGTTGATATTATGAACCCTTGTATTAATTTTTTGGTATGTTGTGTGTACTAGAATGAATTTAGTATTGTCTGGAGTATTTTGACTTGGAGTGCTTGTTAATTTAGACTTGGTGGCTGAATAATTGTTGAGCTTATTTAGAGGCTTGGTGAACTTGTGAAAGAGGCGGTTTTGGTGTTTTAGATTGTGCGAGAATCAGAAAAAGTATGGTTTCAGTTTCCTGTAGTTAATATGTAATGTTGTGGGCAACTTAGACTAGTGGGTTTTAATATAGGATGGAATGATTCGGGTGAATGATTAATTGTATGTGAATTTTATGTTTGATGATGAATTGTATGATGATGATGACATGGAGTCTTGAAAATGTGTGGTGTATGAATTAGGATAAAGGTTGAATAAGTTGTATGTGTTGGATTATAATTATAATGAACGTATGATGATTATTAATGTCGAGTATGAGTTTTGATGATGAGTATTAAGGATGATGATGATGTGACATTGAATTATGAGTTTTGATAAATAATTTAAAATAAAAAAGTTATGTGCGTTTGAATTTTGGTGTAAAAATCCAAATTTCGCAGCAACACAACTTTTTCTAAAAATCGAGTGGTATGTGTACATGACACTGGCATGCGTATGCGAGATTACCATTATTATCCTCCCACATACGCGGCCATTGACATGCGTACATGGCAATCCTTTCTATTTCTAACTTTGGCATACGTAGACGATGCACGCGTACGCGACCTTGTCAAAATGACACTCATGCGTATGCGGGATTGTGCATGCATACGCATGATCCTGTTTTACTGAAAAATGTAATTTTTGTGCTTTTAAGCACTCCTCTAACTTTCAAAATCTCTTTAATTACTGACTGAGATCCCCTAGCTATTCTTTAGAGTTTGAGACAAGTGAGAGTGTATTGGGTGGACAAAAACTAAGTATTTTAGATGATGAGCTTAGAGCTGGTGGTTAGATTTTGAAAATCTTATGGATGAATTTAGTAAGAGTTGATTTATGGAGTATTTCATTGATGAGGAATTGAGAACCGGTTAAAAGTGAGCCGAACACTATATCCCAGGGTATTTATATGGTTTATGAACTTGAGTGAACTTAAGAAATGAAAATGATTATGATGAGTTGAGAAAGTGAAGGTTGGTGAAAATGTAGAATATGAGAAGTGATCACTGGATGATAAATGATGATATATTGTTTTGGTAAATCGCTATGCACCCCGGGCAAGGACGATGGTGAATCCCGCTTGTTGAGGTAGCGGCGCCAGTGTAGGGGCTATGGCAGTCTCCCGTCTACGTTCAGATGTGAGGGCTAAGGTAGTATCCCGTTTGCATAACCTTCTCCGCCACAAGAGTGAGCCGAACACTATATCCCTGGGTTAAAGTTAGTAGGGCACTATATCCCTGGGATGCGCATGAAAGTGAGCCGGGGACTATATCCCATGGTTAATAGTGTGTAGGGCATTATATCTCTGGGTGAACAAAGTGAGTAGGGCACTATATCCTTAGGCACGGCAGAAAGACTACTTCCGAAAGGATGTGTCAGGTTGGCAGTTTAACCGACAAGTGATATCACGGCCAATATGACAAGAATTCATCATATGCATTCTTAAATGTTTGTCTGCTTTGCTTACTTGCATCTATTGCCTAAGTGTATAACATGCTTACTTGCTAATTATTTTACTTGCTGTATATGTATATTACTTGTATTTTACTTGCTTGCATTACTTTTGTTTTCTGCTGGGATTGAGGAGGTTTGGTAGGAAGTGGTGATACAGAATTTGCGATTCAATATTCAGTAGAACCACCGGCAAGTGCACCGGGTCGTATCAAATAATAAATTCATGGTAAGTGAGTGTCGGTCCCACAAGGATTAACGGATTAACCAAGCGATAGTTAATTGATTATTCTAGTTAGACGGTCATAATTGGATGATGAGCAAACAAGAAATGTAAATGACTTAAAAACAAAGTAAATGGAAGCAATAAAATGACAAGAAAGTAAATGACAGAAATGTAAATTGCTGGAAATTAAATTGCAAGAAAAGTAAAGTACGAGAAAATAAAGTGCAAGAAAGTAAAGCGCAAGAAAGTAAATAACTAGAAAGTAAATAGCAAGAATTAAAAATAAAAAGAACATTAGGATCAAGAGATATTGCATTCTCAGGATCAACAATTCTTATCTCCACTTCAATCATACAATCATTGATCACTTGACAAATCATAAGTGATTGAATTCCAATTTCTTGGCAATTCAATCTCTCTTAACTTGAGCGATTGCTAATTCTTTGATCTAATTGTTCATGAGAAGAGATGAAGAGTGGTCTCTGATTTAAACCAACACAATTTTATGAATCAAGTTTTGGGATGATTATATGTCACGTATCAATCCTAAACCTAATTTCATAACCACTGTGAGAAAGAACTTCAAGCGTAACTCTATGATTCTTTTCCAAGGCTCACATAGAATTCAAATAGATTCAATTCCTCTTTTGATAGAATTTGAATAATTAAAATGAAGATCGAAGATCTTTCTAAAGAAACAATAAAAGAAGAATTGAAGATGAAGAATGAAAACAAATTAATTCATTAAATTGAAACAGAGCTCTCTTTCCTAATGTTGAAAATTAGAAACTCATAACAAAATATTTACAAAAGTGTGTGAAAGAAATGGAAGAAGAGAAGAGAATGAGTATGTGAAAAGAGAGTCTAAAGACTCCCCCCTAGAATGGTGTCCGTAAATAATGAAACTAAAGCTTATTTATAAGTTACCTAAATTACAAATTCAAATAAAATTGAAATTAAACTACAATCAAATGAAAATTAACTACTTCTAGATGATTCTTGTGGCCTAATGCACCACTATTTCATGGTATATTTTGTGCTTAATTTAGGTTGATTTTATCCACTTTCCCCACATTTATTCAAGGAAATAGTATGGTTTCATAATCTTCTCCTAAATTGTGCTTAAGTGTAAAAACATGCTTTTTAGGCCTTAAATTGCTAATTTTGATTCACCTTTGATTCCACTAGATGCCTTGATGTGTTTGTTAGTAAATTCAGGATGGAAAGGCTAGGAATGGATCAAAGGGATGAAGAGAAAAGCATGAAAAGTGGAGAAATCATGAAGAAACAAGGATTTGGGATGCTGAGATCAACACGCACGCATAAAAAATGCGCACGCGTGGAAAAGTGAAGTCGCATGGTGACGCGTACGCGTACGTGACGCGTACGCATGGATAGCAAATTGCCAAGCGACGCGTACGCGTAACCCATGCGTACGCGTCGGTGCTCGCACGTGACCCACTTAAAGTAAATCCACTAGGGGCGATTTTTGGGCTTTCCAGGCCCAAATCCAACTCACTTCTGATGCTATTAAACCCAAGGATTGAAGGGGAAGTAAGGAATTAGTTTAGTTGGAGTTTAAGTCTAGTTTAGAGGTAGTTTCTAGAGAGAGAAGCTCTTTCCTCTTTCTAGAATTAGGATTAGGTTTAGTTTAACTCTTCTCTAGATCTAGTTTTAATTCATGTCTTCATCTATTTCTCCCTCTCAATTTCTAGTTGCTACATCTTGTTCTCTTATTCTTTTGTTGTAATTTCCTTTATTTTCTTTACTTTGTTGATACACTCTTGTTCCTTTTACTTTCTTTTAATGCATTTTGAGGTATTTCATGTAGATCTTGTTTTCTTTGATTGTTGTTGTTGATTACTTGTGTTGATTAGTAGTAGGTTTTGTTAATTCTTGCAATTTACCATGCTTTCCTTTTATGCCTTCCAAGTGTTTGATAAAATGCTTGGAAGGATGTTAGAGTAGACTTTTGGTGTTCTTGGCTTAGGATGGTAACTTAGGAATTCTTGAGTTACTAATGTCCAAGTGATTGATAATTGATAGCCATTGACTCTAGCTTCCATTAATTCAATTAGTGAGTAGCTAGGACTTATGGACTTGGATTGATATAGCTCATTTGACTTTCCTTCACTTGTTAAAGGATGACTTAATGGGATTAATCCTTGCAATTATCATATTGTGGTTAGTGATAAGGATAGAGATCCTTGACCATCAACCCTTGCCAAGACCTTTTTAGCATTTGAATTCCTTTGCAATTTACTTTTCTTGTTTCTTATTCAAAACCCCAAAATATACATGTTTATAACCAATAGCAAAAACACTTCCCTGCAATTCCTTTGAGAGACCGAGGTTTGAATACTTCGGTTTATTTTTATAGGGGGTTTGTTACTTGTGACAACCAAATTTTTTGTATGAAAGGATTATTTTTGGTTTAGAAACTATACTTGCAACGAGAATTTATTTGTGAAATTCTTTACCATCAAAAATCTGTTCATCATGGCCTTGATTGGTTGTTGATTGTGGGATTGCTTGTATGAATTTTGAATGGACTTTGAGTGAGAAAAGTGGACCAAATTGAAGTTCAAGGGGGTAGCTTGGGCATTACTTGGATACGATGCTTCCTTCACTTGGCGTTACCAACGCTTCACAATTTGAGGATGAAAAGCTGTTGTTGTGGTACGCATGCATTGTGTGTACGCGCGATTCCATTTTTGCTTAGTTGCGCATACGCATAAGGTGTGCGTACACGTGACTGCACAAGTTTCCTTTTTTCAGAATGCATCGCAAGCATTACTTGCCAAGGCGCCTTGCATTTTAGGTGTTGCCAATGCCAACTTTCATACCTCCAGGAGCAACTCCTTGTGACATGAGTGTTGTTACACTTGGACACTTCTTGTTTTGGATGTTACCAACACCCATTTTAGCATGCTCCAGGGGCTTCATTGTTCATTTGTGACACTCTTAAATTAGGTGCTTTGTAATTAGACGTTACCAATGCCCAAGTGCCCAACTCAGGAGCGTCTAGTATGGTAAGAACTTCCATTTTTTATTGGCCGTTATTTGAAATGTGCACTTTAAAGTTGTGCGTTGCTAACGCCCAAATGATCAGTTTCAAAAGTGTTTATTAAGGCAAGAGCTTCCAATACTCGAAGGCATTACTTGGAAGGGGTGCCTTTGTATACTAGCGTGAGGACCCATGCAGTTGCACGAGATTACAGTTTTATGAACATATTGAAAAATAAAACTATTCAATATATCTAAAATATCTTGGATAAAGAATCATACCTGACCTCAATATTATAGTTTAAAAAAAATCATAATAATTTGATTGCATTACAAGAGAAGAAAAATAAAGTCAAATACTTCAATTTTGTTTAGAGCAACTATTCACATCATATAACAAAAGATTTCATAGATTAAGTAACAAATTCACCCACTGCACATATTTTAAATTTTAGAGTATGAAAAGCCTAAGTTTCAAAATTTATTACATATCAAAAATTAACATAAAAAAGTTTCAAACTAGCTAAAGTACTACTTCCTAGTTACAGAAACTCGAATCAGCTGATCCTCTTTCGAAACCATCCCAAACACACATGAATCTCTGGCTTTAAGTTTGTGCATTTTCACAAAATATTTCCACTTAGGACCAATTTTGTATTCTTGTTCTTTTCCTTTATTTTTCAAAACATTTATTTCAAAGCTTGTAGTAATCTTTGATTCCTCAACAACAAACTTCCAATTTTCTGATCCTCCTGACTCAAGTAGTAACTTAGCAAATTGATATAGGATATACTGTGTAAAAAAAAGTTAATTCCACAAAAAAATTAAAGTAACCAATAAATATGAAACTATCATTATGCAAACTTACAACTCGATCAGCCTTGACATCATGCTTAGTCAATGTCTTGCAATAATGTAGAATAATATATCTGTTTGTTTCAATAATAATTTATAAAAAAATGTCATCAAACTAAAAATGATAACAATCAAAGATTTAAGACGATGTTATACAAAATATTCTGAAATAGAAAGTAATTCTTCTACCTAATATATTTTGATTGTAACAAACTTAACTACCAATTAGTTTATTCAGAGAATGACAAAATCAAGAACTCATGTAACACTAGTATAATATTAAATCAGAAAAAAATGAACATACCCTCTCTATTTTGTCGTTGATCTATTCTGGACAGTGCTTGTTTTTGAATTGTTCTTGACAATTCTTTGCACACCAGGACTACAAGTGCAATTAATAAAAAAAGGAAAAAATTAAAAAATAATTGAAAAAAACAGACAATCGAAGAAGCAAATAGCAACATGATATTATACAATGAATTATAGACATATTTAAAAATAAATATGTTAATAAATACAATAATTGAAGTATAACATGTACAAAATTAACAATAATTAAAAAAACTGTAAATTCTAACTTTTTTATATTCTCATGCATCCCATTATCCTCTATACTAGAAGCAACATTATCCAATGCATCAAAGTAGTTTAACCCTAATTTATCCTGGATAACTTTTAACAAAGATATCCCAATAATATCTTTAACATAGTGAGATTCATAAAAATCCATATAGATTGGATTATTTTGCTTATCTAGAGGAGCCATAAAAATATTCCACTTGTGACATACATTAAACAAATCCTCACCATGCTTTTGAAGTTATAGAAAGCAAGTAACTTCTCTATTTCATCTGAAGGTATCCAGATTTTTTTTCCTTAAGTTTTAATTTTAAGCTTGATACAATTGTCACAGAGATCAATTAGGACAATTTCATGTTTCAACTAAGCACCATGTCTAGCAATTATTCTATCTGGAACCAACACATCATCCTAAAAAAAAACACTTATCACATACATTTAATTTATTATGATAGATTTTATTAATTCGGTTACATGTTTGGACTCCGCATATTTAGACTCAGAAAATCAACTTATGAACTCAATCTTTTCAAAACCCAAAACTTCACTTAATCAAATTAATGAAAGGAAGGTTAACAACAGAGAAAAGACATGCAAAAGAAGAAACAACGAATAAAAGATTATGTGTTGAGAGTACAATGATAAGGGAAAAACTTTACCTTGTTGTTCAATTTTTTGACGATTTAGAAGTTGCTCGAGTCCGTTGATAACAGCACGAAGTTTGTATTCTCAATCTATCAATAACCCAAGGAAAAGGGCTGTCTGCGAAGAAGCTGCTCGGGATGTTGCTATCAGACGAGTCACGGGTGCTGGCATGCACTATAGTCGACGACGCCTTCGTATGTGGTAGGAGGTTATGCGGTTTGACTGTGAAAAAGTTGGTCTTAGGGTTTCTTGGTTAAGTGAGGTGAGAAGTCAAAGAGAGATGACGAAGGGCTACTAGATTCACTTTTGTTTCCTTTGTCTTTTTTGAAGGGGTGGGAGAGTTCGTGGCTTTTGATTTTTATATATTTGCCTTTTGATTATTTTTTGAAAGATAAGAACAAAAATATAGGAGATGTGATAGGTTCTGATCTTGTTAGAGATGAAAATAAATTAGTAAAATATAAAAATTATTTAGATATTATTTTTTTTAATTTGTGCCTAATGAATAATTTTTATAATATAACAAAAAATGTAAACTTGATTAAGGAAATAATTTTTTATATTTATTCTTTAATAGATCTTTTAATTTATCAACAAACTAAAAAATAAATTAAATATATGAATTATTTTTCACTTATCAAATAAAATTTTACATTTTATTAAGTTAAGATTACATTTGAAAAGTTAAAATGTCTTTTTTTTAAAGGTTATTTTATCAAACTGCAATTTAATTTTTCAACTATTTCTAAAAAATCTGCGAAAAAAACGTCTACAAATCATAGGATTTATTATTTTTAAATAATAAATACAGAAGTGTATTTATTAAAATTCGTTAAATATTCGAAGAAACAGATTGTAATTAATGATTAGCTAAAAAATGTTTAAACATTAGGAAAAAGAAAAATAACCTATAGTATTTGTGGATGTAGTGCTAGGTAATGAGCCAGCAACATTTCTTACAAAATATCACAAACAACAATGAGCACCGTACAATATATACCATATGTAACATTTAGTTGAGAAATATGTGAAAAAATTTACCCGGACCATGTGAATGTTGAGATCTTTGACTTTGTTTTCTTTTTAAACATTCTTTTCTATATAACCTTGTAGAAGCACATAAGTGAGACATTTAAATTTGATTTCTCTCACAAAAATAATAGAAGATAAATACACCACTATGGAACAAAGAATCTTCAACATGACACTTGAGTCATTTTTTTGTGTGAAATGATACCAACAAATCACTTCAACAAACAAAACTATTCACATATATATAAACACACACACGTATATAGATATCTATGAATTAAAGCTACAATAGGAATGAGAGAAAAAATCTAAAACCTAAATGTTTAATATGCATGTGAGGCTAGTCTAACAAAAATATGTAGAAAACGTGACTCACTGATAAACCCATATTTTGTGATATATATTGTGCTTAAATTGAATGATTTATTTAACCCTTCACCTACTTATTCATATAAATTGCATGGTTTTACTTTCCTTTTCCTATTATATGATATATGTGAAATACATGTTTCCTATGCTTTAAAAATAATTATTTTAATTACCCTTTATTACCATTCAATACCGTAATTTGTGTGTTGAGTAGTTGCAGAACTTCTAGGGCAGGAATGACTTAAAGGATGTAAAGGAAACACACAAAAATGGAAGGAAAGCACAGATTGGAGTTTTGGAGAAACTGGCAGTGACGCATCCGCATGGACGACGCGCACGCGTGGTTCGCACAAAAGAGATTCGACGCGAACGCATGGATGAGGCGAACGTGTGACCTGCAAAACACAACTGACGCGGGCGCATGACTGGCGCAGTCGCGTGGAAAAACAGAACTCCAGATGACGCGACCGCGTGACTTGCGCGATCTGCAGAATTTGTAGAAGTCGTCCTCAGCAATTTCTGGGCCTTTTTGGCCCAGATCCAAACCCAGAGAACACAGATTGAAGGATTATAAATGGAGGAATCCACCCATTCATAAAATATATAGAGAATACACACTTTTTAGGATTTAGATGTAGTTTTTAGAGAGAGAGGTTCTCTCCTCCCTCTTAGGATTAAGATTAGGTTTAGAATTAGAATTTATATCAGGATTAGGATTTATCTCATCTTCATATCAGGTTCAATATTCCTTTATTTTGACTTCTCCTATTTTTAATTATATATGTTGCCAATTTGGCTTAATGACATTCATGTTATGATTTTCTTAATTAATATTATTTGAGGTATTTTCAGATCTATGATTTGTTTCTTTTATTTATGATATAAATAATTTAGATTTTTCTACCTTTTGGCTTTGGTTGATTAATTGGTGACTCTTGAGTTATCGAACTCATTGTTGACCGAAAATTGGAATTCTTCAAGAATTAATTCGAGTTCCATTAACTCTAGCCTTTCCCAAGGAAAGACTAGGATCTGAGGAACCAAACTTATTCCATCCACTTGACTTACCTTCATAGTTAGAGGTTGACTTAGTGGGAGAAAAATCCAATTCTCATCACAATTGATAAGGATAACTGGGATAGGACTTCCAGTTTTCATACCTTGCCAAGAGTTTTATTAGTTATTAATTTATTAATTCTTGCAATCTATTTCTCTTGCTTAAAACCTTTCTCAAGCCCAAACACTGTTTTTTCATAACCAATAATAAATCATACTTCCCTGCAATTCCTTGAGAAGATGACTCGAGGTTTGAATACTTCAGTTTATAAATTTATTGAGTTTGTTACTTGTGACAACCAAATGTTTGTACGAAGGGATTTTTTGTTAGTTTAGAATCTATACTTACAATGCGACTAAATTTTTACAAAATTTTTAACTAGCAAAAATCCTAACGTCACTCACCAACCATAGTATCTAATCTATACCTAATAACACAATATACCTAGTACATAGCTAGCTAAAAGAACAACATATAACTCATAATTCCTTGTTTGAGACTCGCAGTAATCTTGCAATGTTATCTTTTCATATTGACAAAATTATTATTATTATTATTATTATTATTATTATTATTATTATTATTATTATTATTATTATTATTATTATTATTATTATTATTATTATTATTATTATTATTATCTTCTAGCTGCGACATTATAAAAAGAAAAATATCTTGCTAGGATACTCGAATAACTACAAAATAACCGTTAACGAAATTAAAAGTATACAATACATAAATAAATAAAAAAAGCTGCTGGATTTCATTTAGTCTTGTACTTTCACAAGAACGTACATACATATATATAAATAAACATCATAGGTGCAAATTCAAAATAACTTAGAATCCATAACCTGACTATATCACATCATTTATACAGGACACTATGTACAATCCCTAGCAAAGTAGAAACAAACAAAGAAGAACTATCAAACCATGCTAGTCTTTGGACACAGCTCAAAAAATGGTTGGGACAGAGAGACAGCATCTTCAGATCCATTCGAAACATTGGATTCAGTGCATATAACTTAACTATTTCTTAGATTAGTAACTATTTCATAGTAATACCAGCAGCTCTATTAAAACATCTCAAAGATCACGGTTCTTGAGAACCTTGGAAGTTGGGCCAAACTCCTCATCAACAACATCATCAAAAGCTTTTTTCAGATTTCTCTTAACCTTTCCACCCCTAGGAAGATTGTAAACAGTCTCTTTCTTGATCACATGAACAGGAGATCCATCAAGAACAACAGAAAGTACACCCTACCATGCAAAAGAATGGAATAATTGAATAAATGTAAATAGTAGAGAACATGCAACCATATAGATAGACAAATCATCTTAATTTTCCAGCCCAATAAAATTTATTATCCTCCGTAATTCATGGAGCACAATAGATAATTTAACCAACCAACACATTCATAATTTAAATCACTTCCAATAAACAAATTACTGTAGTTTCCATGGGGGGAGAATTCAAGAGGACCTTAATTTTGAGGCTACACTCCCTATCAACAAGTACACTATCATTAACAATTTTCCCTTTCTCTTTCATAATATCAACTTCACTAGTTATATCATCCAATCCAAAACACCCTTTTCAACAAGAAAGTCAATCAAAGGCTTGTAGTTTGTCTTCATATTGGAATAATTCCCATCAGAAGTGATACCCTCATCAAACACCTTGATGAGCGGAAATCATTGTGTCGATATAGAATTTCTCAATTGAAATCTTGTTGCAAGTATAGTTCTAAACCAACAAACAATTTCTCAATCAAAAATTTGTTTGTCACAAGTACAAACTCCAATAAAAATAAACCGAAGTATTTAAACCTCGGGTCGTCTCTCAAGGAATTGCAGGGAAGTGTGCTCAATTATTGGTTATGGGTTGTATATTTTGGGGTTTTGAATAAGGAAAAGAAATGTAAATGACAAGAAAGTAAATGAAACTCAAATGATAAAAAGGTCTTGGCAAGGGTTGATGGTTAAGGATCTCTATCCTTGTTACTAACCACAATATGATAATTGCAAGGATCAATCCCATTAAGTCATCCTTTAACAAGTGAAGGAAAGTCAAATGAGCTTTATCAATCCTAGTCCATAAGTCCTAACCCTTTCACTAATTGACTTAGTAAGAGCTAGAGTCAATGGATCCCAATTATCAATCACTTGGATATTAGTAACTCAAGGGTTCCTAAATTACCATCCTAAGCCAAGAACACCAAAAATTTACTCTAACGTCCTTCCAAGTATTTTGTCAAGCACTTGGAAGGCATAAAAGGAAAGCATAGTAAATCGCAAGAATTAATAAAATCTACTACTACCCAATACAAGTAATCAACAATAGCAACTAAAGAAAGCAAAATTAACATGAAATACCTCAAATTGCATTAAAGGAAGTTGAAATTGACAAGGGTGTTCATAACATAAACATAACCAAAATGAGAAATTAACAAGAGGAATGAGAAAAATCAAGACAATAGAACAAGAAATTGTAAAGGAAAAGTAGATAGAAACATGAAATTAAACCTAGATCTAAGAGAATTTAACCTAAACCTAACCTAATTCTAGAGAGAAGAGGGAGCTTCTCTCTCTATAAAACTAACTAAAGGCTCATTATCACTACACTAAGTGCTCCCCCTTGTCCAATCTTCAATTCTGCATGAAATAGTCCTTGGAATCAGTTGAATTTGGGCCTGGGAAGCTCAGAAATCGCCCCCAGCATTTTTACTTTGATGAGGTCACGTGCGAGCAGCGACGCGTACACATGGGTCACAATTCAAGGGAGAATTACAAAACCATCCAATTTTATTGAATAAATGTGAGAAAAGTTGAGAAAACCCTCTAAATTCAAAACAAGATAAACCCTAAAAATGGGGTTTATGACTCCTCACACAAATCTTTCATGCCAACAATATATTCATGGTCACTTGAAGGGATCTTTCTCAAATAACCATCCTAAACATGATTTATTAAAAAAATAAAAGAAAATCAAACGAAAAAAAAACAAGAAAGAAGAAGGACGGAATAAACCAAAACAATATTAAGAGACAGGTACATATCAAATACACGAGTTTGAAGATGCAACCATCACTGGAGTACGCTCATCATCCGCATCATAGTTAAGCAACTCAAACATGGCAATAATAACAGCATCATCGCAAACTCTTCTCACACGAAAAGTTCTGAAATATTTGTCTGCACCAACACTCTTGGTATCTATCTTAAGAAGTATTTTTCCCCAGCAATTGCTGGAACATCATAGGATAAATATCTCCACAGTCAACCTGCAAAATAATTTGAACACATGGTTCTTAGAAAAATCAAGGACCAAATAGACACTCAAACAGAGTCAACAAATAATTATATATGGCACAAACAGATCTTATCCACTATTAAACTCAACAACAGAAGAAAAGAATAAACCATACACTTGGATCCTTTTGAACCTCTCCAAACAGATCAGCACATGATTTTTTTAATAAGTAAGCAGCCTCACAATTGAATAAGACAAATACACCATGTCCATTATCATCCTCCACAACTATTTTGATCCTATATCTGACCATAGAGGAATTACCCAATAAGAAATTTAACACACAAAAAAATAACTATAATTAGAAAAATGGAACAAGGAGAATTAAACAACAAAAAAAAAAGAGAAGATCACACAGAAAGAAATAAACACAACATACCTAGGAGTCACATTGGTAACATAGTGCTGACAAAAATCACAATAATATGCACCACCTTGAGGCTGAATTGACTTTCCACAAACACAAACTGAATACCACCAAGGTCCCTCATCCACAATAGATCTCACAGTACCAAAAACCACAAAACACACTTCCTATTATAACATAAAAAATAAACATTGAGATATAAATGGAAAACATAATTTTGTATAAGTTTTTCATCAAAAGACAACTAAGTCAAAATTGACTAAAGACATGGAAAAACTTAATAAACCTCATTGTTATCATGGAGTTCCTCAATAGTGCATCTCCTAGTAAGCCGCATAAAATCATCTTCCAATGAAACACCCTTGCCCTCATTAGCAATAAACAATGGTTGTGTTCCATTGATACCTTGGTCAACCATACTAATCATCATAGAAGAATGAAAAAAAAGAAAGATCCAAAAAAAAAAAACAGAAACAATATCAACTAAACTTAAAACACAAATAAAGAGAATAAAATGAAATTATATTAACCAAGTTAAAACTATAAATACGAACACCAATGAACTAAACATGTCATTTATTAAGATACTATCCAATAACTTGTTTTTGAAATTAACTACTTCAGCCAAATCAGGATTAAAGAATAGGCGCGTAGCATGCATAACATTTTGGAGACCAACTTGTCCTACAAAACACCCAGCTAAATAAATAAATAAATAAGGAAAAACAGGAAACTAAATATAAAATAGAGAAATTTCAGAAGAAATTGGGAAGCCTGAACATTATAATATTCACTACCCCTTGTAACACCCTAACTACCAAAGCTCACGCTTCCGGCTGCGCGACTGTGATAGCTCGGACATTACGACGACACTTATACTATTTAATACTAAAATATGAGCCTGTTTAAAACTTTAAACTGCAAGACCGCTCCCAAAGAAAAATACTTTTGCTATACAATGTACATCCATACATACCATACAACTTACAAAAACTCATAAATGATACATCCATATAGATACATATATTTATAAATAATATTACAAGCAGTATCCAATACAAATCCTATCCCTCTTACAGAATATCTCAAGATAAGGGCGATGGTACGATAAATAATAATCTAAAGCAATACAAAGCATTTCAACAACAAATAAATAAACTCTTCGTGACTTCTGCGCCCATATCCTGAAAGGGGAAAAATGTAGGGGGAGTGAGAACATCATCCTTGAAAGGGTTCTCAGTAGAGGGTTTTTGGGAATTACTGTAATAGGATACGTGAAGATAACCGCACCAGTGATTAATAATCGTCTTATGCCTCTTTTCAAAAACAACGGTTTTCAATAAAAGTAAAGTCAGAAATCTTTTCTGAAAGAGGAACCATTCAATTTTCAACAACTCAAAAGCCTTTCAAAACGGTTTATCTATACTGAAACAAAATAGCATTTTCATATTTTATTGCAAACCAGAAACACAAAACCGAAACCAACCATTGATTCATCTCATTCCAACCACGGCCCTAGGCCCAAATAATCCAACCATCAACCAATCACCACAGTCCAACAGAGTCCCAGTAGCAAACACAAATAGGAAGATGTAAGCACAAACGAACAGTTATTGCAAGTAGAACAATTAGCAATTAATCACATAGGCAAACCAAGTATAATATGCACACCCAAACAATGTCACATAAATGCATATGATGCATGCCTGTCCCTAGTGGCTGATGATATCATCTGTCGGTTATAGAGCCAACCCGACAAGTCCTGGTAGCTAACTGGTAGGCGAAATTGTGATCTCTAATAATGGCTTCAACTTGGTATGCGCATTTATAACTTAGCACTTTCTTCACAACCTCGCACAATAAACCAGCAAGTGCATTGGGTCGTCCAAGTAATAAACCTTATGTGAGTAAGGGTCGATCCCACGAAGATTGTTGGTATGAAACAAGCTATGGTCATCTTGTAGATCTCAGTTAGGCGGATAATAATTGGTTATGGAGTTTTCGAATAATAATAATAAATAAACAGAAAATAAAGAGAGAAATACTTATGTAAATCATTGGTGAGAATTTCAGACAAGTGTATGGAGGTGCTTTGTCCCTGTTGGATCTCTACTTTCCTATTGCTTTTATTCAATCCTTCTTACTCCTTTCCATGGCAAGCTGTATGTAGGGCATCACCATTATCAATAGCTACATCCCATCCTCTCAGTGAAAATGGTCCAAATGCTCTGTCACAGCACAGCTAATCATTTGTCGGTTCTCGATCATGTCAGAATAGAATCCCTTGATTCTTTTGCGTTTGTCATCACGCCTAACAATCGCGAGTTTGAAGCTCGTCACAGTCATTCAATCCTTGAATCCTACTCGGAATACCACAGACAAGGTTTAGACTTTCCGAATTCTCATGAATGCCGCCATCAATTCTAGCTTATACCACGAAGATTCTGATTAAGGAATTCAAGAGATATGCGCCCGGTCTAAGGTAGAACGAAAATGGTTGTCAGTCACGCGTTCATAGGTGAGAATGATGATGAGTGTCACAGATCATCACATTCATCATGTTGAAGTGCAACGAATATCTTAGAATAGGAATAAACTGAATTGATTAGAAAATAGTAGTAATTGCATTAAAACTTGAGGTACAACAGAGCTCCACACCCTTAATTTGTGGTGTGTAGAAACTCCACCGTTGAAAATACATAAGTGATGAAGGTCCAGGCATGGCCGAATGGCCAGCCCCCAAAATGTGATCACAGGATCAAAAATACAATCCAGGATCCAGGATGTCTAATACAATAGTAAAATGTCCTATTTATACTAGACTAGCTACTAGGGTTTACAGAAGTAAGTAATTGATGCAGAAATCCACTTCCCGGGCCCACTTGGTGAGTACTTGGGCTGAACATGAGCTTTACACATGCAGAGGCTTCTTTTGGAGTTGAACGCCAAGTTGTAACGTGTTTCTGGCATTCAACTCTGGTTCGTGACGTGTTTCTGGAGTTTGACTCCAGAATGCATCATGGAACTGGCGTTGAGCGCCAGTTTACGTCGTCTAATCTCGAATAAAGCATGGACTATTATATATTGCTGGAAAGCTCTGGATGTCTACTTTCCAACGCCATTGAGAGTGCGCCATTTGGAGTTCTGTAGCTCTAGACAATCCATTTCAAGTGCAGGGAGGTCAGAATCCAACAACATCAGCAGTCTTTTGTCAGCCTTTTATTAGAGTTTTGCTCAGGTCCCTCAATTTCTGCCAAAAAACACCTGAAATCATAGAAAAACACACAAACTCATAGTAAAGTCCAGAAATATGAATTTTACATAAAAACTAATAAAAACATCCCTAAAAGTAGCTAGATCCTACTAAAAACTACCTAAAAACAATGCCAAAAAGCGTATAAATTATCCGCTCATCACAACACCAAACTTAAATTGTTGCTTGTCCCCAAGCAATTGAAAATCAAATAGGATAAAAAGAAGAGAACATACTATAAATCTTAGAATATCAATGAATATTAATTCTAATTAGATGAGTGGGACTTGTAGCTTTTTGCTTTTGAACAGTTTTGGCATCTCACTTTATCCTGTGATGTTTAGAATGATTGGCATCTCTAGGAACTTACAATTTCAGATAGTGTTATTGATTCTCCTAGTTAAGTTTGTTGATTCTTGAACACAGCTACTTTTATGAGTCTTGGCCGTGGCCCTAAGCACTTTGTTTTCCAGTATTACCACCGGATACATAAATGCCACAGACACATGACTGGGTGAACCTTTTCAGATTGTGACTCAGCTTTGCTAAAGTCCCTAGTTAGAGGTGTCCAGGGTTCTTAAGCACACTCTTTTTGCTTTGGATCACGACTTTAACCACTCAGTCTCAAGCTTTTCACTTGGACCTGCATGCCACAAGCACATGGTTAGGGACAGCTTGATTTAGCCGCTTAGGCCTGGATTTTATTTCCTTGGGCCCTCCTATCCATTGATGCTCAAAGCCTTGGATCCTTTTTACCCTTGCCTTTTGGTTTTAAGGGCTATTGGCTTTTTCTGCTTGCTTTTTCTTTTTCTTTCTATTATTATTTTTTTCGTAAGCTTTTGCTTTTTCACTGCTTTTTCTTGCTTCAAGAATCAATTTCATAATTTTTCAGATTATCAATAACAGTTCTCTTTGTTCATTATTCTTTCAAGAGCCAACAATTTTAGCATTCATAAATAACAAGATAAAAAATATGCACTGTTCAAGCATTCATTCAGAAAACAAAAAGTATTGTCACCACATCAATATAATTAAACTAAATTCAAGGATAAATTTGAACTCATGTACTTCTTGTTCTTTTGAATTAAAACCTTTTTTAATTTAAGAGAGGTGAAGGATTCATGGAATTATTCATAGCCTTAAGACATAGACACCACATACGAATGATCATGAAGGAAAGACACAAACATAAATAAACATTAAGCATAAAAATCATATTTTATACGCTTTTTGGGGGTAATTTCATGTAGATTTTAGTATGTTTTAATTAGTTTTTAGTAGAATATTATTAGTTTTTAGGAAAAAATCATATTTATGGGCTTTACTATGAGTTTGTGTGTTTTTCTGTGATTTCAGGTATTTTCTGGCTGAAATTGAGGAAGCTGAGCAAAAATCTGAGTTAGGCTGAAAAAGGACTGCTGATGCTGTTGGATTCTGACCTCCCTGCACTCGAAATGGATTTTCTGGAGCTACAGGAGTCCAATTGGCGTGCTCTCAACGGCGTTGGAAATTAGACATCCAGGGCTTTCCAGCAATATATAATAGTTCATACTTTGCACGAAGATAGATGACGTAAACTGGCGTTCAACGCCAGTATCTTGCTGCTGTCTGGCGTCCAGCGCCAGAAACAGGTTACAAGCTGGAGTTCAACGCCAGAAACAGGTTACAACCTGGCGTTGAACGCCCAAAACAGCCCCAGGTACGTGAGAAGCTTAAGTATCAGCCCCAGCACACACCAAGTGGGCCCCAGAAGTGGATTTCTGTACTATCTATCATAGTTTACTCATTTTCTGTAAACCTAGGTTACTAGTTTACTATTTAAACAACTTTTAGAGATTTACTTTGCACCTCATGACATTTTAGATCTAAAATTTGTACCTTTTGGCAGCATGAGTCTCTAAACTCCATTGTTGGGGGTGAGGAGCTCTGCAGCATCTCGATGAATTAATACAATTACCTTTGTTTTCCATTTAAACACGCTTGTTCCTATCTAAGATGTTCATTCGCGCTTAAACATGAAGAAGGTGATAATCCGTGACACTCATCACCTTCCTCAGATCCATGAACGTGTGCCTGACAACCACCTCCGTTCTACATCAGACTGAATGAGCTTCTCTTAGATTCCTTAATCAGAATCTTCGTGGTATAAGCTAGAATTGATGGCGGCCACTCTTGAGCATCCGGAAGGTCTAAACCTTGTCTGTGGTATTCTGAGTAGGATTCAAGGATTGAATGGCTGTGACGAGCTTCAAACTCGTGATTGCTGGGCGTGATGACAAACGCAAAAGGATCAATGGATCCTATTCCAACATGATCGAGAACCAACAGCTGATTAGCCGTGCTGTGACAGAGCATCTGGACCATTTTCACTGAGAGGATGGGAGGTAGCCACTGACAATGGTGACACCCTACATACAGCTTGCCATGGAAGGAGCCTTGCGTGTGGAAAAGTATTTCAAGGAAGAGTTGAAGTTCAGAGGACAAAGCATCTCCAAAACCCAAACATGTTCTTCATTAATAAAGAAACAATTACTTATTCCAAACACTTTTACTTCTTACAATTAAATCCAAATAACCTTATTGGCATCCTGACTAAGATTAATAAAATAAACATAGCTTGCTTCAAACCAATAATCTCTGTGGGATCGACCCTTACTCACGTAAGGTATTACTTGGACGACCCAGTGCACTTGCTGGTTAGTTGTGCAGATTGCAAAAGTGTGATTGCAATTTCGTGCACCAAGTTTTTGGCGCCGTTGCCGGGGAATTATTCGAGTTTGAACAACTAAAGGTTTATTTTGTTGCTTGGATTAAGAATAATTTATTTTTGTTGTTATAGAGTCATTAAATTCTGAGTCTTTTATTCCCTTTTCAAAAAAAATTTTTTCAGAAAAATATTATTTTTCCTTATTAATTTCTAATTTTCGTGAGTTTAGTGTCTTGTTCTAAGTTTGGTGTCAATTGCATGCTTTTCTTTGTCTCTTAATTTTTCGAATTGCATGTTCTTGTTCTTCCTTGATCTTCAAATTGTTCTTGTCAATTTCTCTTGTTTGATTTTGAGTTTTTCTTGTTTTGTGTCTTTTCTTGTTTTTCTCGTGGTTTTTTCAAAACATTAACTTTCAAAAATTATACTTTTATCCATAAAAATAATGCATCTTTAAAATACGTTACATTTTTAGCTCAGTTGGTTATAGCGTTGGCTTATGTTCTTGGCAATTGGGCATCTTCTTTTTAAAATCTTTTTTTCCAAAAATAATTTTTCTTAATTTAATCTTGTGCCAAACTTTAAGTTTGGTGTTTTTCTTGTTGATCTTTCTTTAATTTTCGAAAATTTATCTTGGTTTTCTAAAAATTTTAAGTTTGGTGTTCTTTCTTTTGTTCTTGGTGTTCTTGTGAATCTTCAAGGTGTTCTTGAGTCTTTCTTGTGTTTTGATCTTAAAATTTTCAAGTTTGGTGTTCCTTGGTGTTTTCCCTCCAAAATTTTCGAAAATAAGGAGCATTAGATCTAAAAATTTTAAGTCTTGTGTCTTTTGTGAGTATTTCTCTTTCATCATAAAATTCAAAATTCAAAAAAATATATCTTTTCTAACTAATTTTAAACTATATTTTCAAAATTTTTATATAAAAAATTAGATTTCAATTTCGAAAATTTTCAATTCTTATCTTTTTAATATATATATTTTTTATTATCTTTTTCAAAAATTTTATCCTAATCACTTTCTCCTTTTCCTCAAATTTTTCGAAAATCTTCACAAAATATTTCCAATTTTTTATTTTATTTATTCCGTTTTTATTAATTTCATATTTATTTTATTTTATAAAATAAATTTTTATAAAATAAATAATATCAATATACATACCATCTCCCTTGCTCCATCATGGAACTAAGTGGAAATGCACAGTCCAAGAGGACTCTGGGGTCATATGCTAACCCCACTACTGCTTCATATGGGAGTAGTATCTGTATACCCTCCATTGGAGTTAGTAGCTTTGAGTTGAATCCTCAGCTCATCATCATGGTGCAGCAAAGTTGCCAGTATTCCGGTCTTCCACATGAAGAACCAACAGAGTTTCTGGCACAATTTTTACAAATTGTTGACACAGTACATGATAAGGAAGTAGATCAGGATGTCTACAGATTATTACTGTTTCCATTTGCTGTAAAAGATCAAGCTAAGAGGTGGTTAAATAACCAACCTAAGAACAGCATAAAGACATGGAAACAGCTGTCAGAAAAATTCCTGAATCACTATTTTCCTCCAAAACGGATGACACAGCTAAGGCTAAGCATCCAAGGCTTCAAACAAGGAGATAATGAATCCCTTTATGATGCTTGGGAGAGATACATAGAGATGCTAAGAAAATGCCCCTCTGAGATGTTTTCAGAGTGGGTGCAATTAGACATCTTCTACTATGGGCTTACAGAAAAAGCTCAGATTTCTTTAGATCACTCAGCTGGTGGATCTATACATATGAGAAAAACAATTGAAGAAGCTCAAGAGCTTATTGATACAGTTGTCAGAAATCAGCATCTGTACCTAAGTAGTGAATCTTTCATGAAAGAAGAAGCTAAAACAGTAACTGCTGAACTCAGTCCTGTAGATCAGGCTAATGAATTCAACCAGCAATTAGACTTTCTAACTCAGCAGCTAGCCGAATTCAAAGAAATACTACAGGAAACAAGAATGGCTAACAGGAATATGGAAGTATAGTTAAAGCAAACAGAAAAGCAACTGTCAAAACAAATAGCAGAAGAATGCCAAGCAGTTCAATTAAGAAGTGGAAAAACATTAAATACCTCACTTCAAAGCAGCAGGAAGCCAAGAAATGAACAAATGACTACTCAAAATCCCTCTGAGGACAATCAGAGCCCAGAGAGGAATAATGCTGGCGCTGAACGCCCAAACCATGCTCATTCCTGGCGTTCAACGCCAGAAACAAGCAAGGATTTGGCGTTGAACGCCCAAGGGAAGCATAGTTCTGGCGTTCAGACACCAATAACAGATAAGGAGTTGGCGTCTAACGCTACTCCAGCTTCCACCCCTGGCATTCAAACGCCAGTGGGGGATCAGTCACATACAAGTGCTGATAACAACCCTTCTAAAAAGGCTTCCCAACCCACTTCTACAGGTAATAAACCTGCAGTAACTAAGGTTGAGGAATACAAAGCCAAAATGCCTTATCCTCAAAAACTCCGCCAAGCGGAACAGGATAAGCAATTTGCACGCTTTGCAGACTATCTCAGGACTCTTGAAATAAAGATTCCGTTTGCAGAAGCACTTGAGCAAATACCCTCTTATGCCAAGTTCATGAAAGAGATCTTAAGTCATAAGAAGGATTAGAGGGAAACTAAAAAAGTTTACCTCACTGAAGAATGTAGTGCAGTTATCCTAGAAAGCTTACCTGAGAAGCTTAAGGATCCCGGAAGCTTTATGATACCATGCACATTGGAGGGTAATTGCACCAAGCAAGCTCTATGTGACCTTGGGGCAAGTATTAACCTAATACCTGCATCTATTATCACAAAGCTTGGTTTGACTGAAGAAGTCAAACCAACCCGGATATGTCTTCAACTTGCTGATGGCTCCATTAAATACCCATCAGGCGTGATTGAAGACATGATTGTCAAGGTTGGGCCATTTGCCTTTCCTACTGACTTTATGGTGCTGGAAATGGAGGAGCACAAGAGTGCAACTCTCATTCTAGGAAGACCTTTTCTAGCAACTGGCCGAACCCTCATTGACGTCTAAAAAGGGGAAGTAACCCTGAGAGTCAATGAGGAGGAGTTCAAGTTGAATGTTGTCAAAGCTATGCAACATCCAGACACCCCAAATGGCTGCATGAGTGTTGATATCATTGACTCTCTGGTAAGAGAGGCCAATATGGCTGAGAGTCTCGAATCAGAGCTAGAGGACATCTTTAAAGATGTTCAGCCTGATCTGGAGGAATCAGAGAGAATAATAGAACCTCTGAAAATCCCTCAGGAAGAGGAGAAACCTCCTAAACCTGAGCTCAAACCATTACCACCATCCCTGAAATATGCATTTCTGGGAGAAGGTGATACCTTCCCTGTAATCATAAGCTCTACCTTAGAGCCACAGGAAGAGGAAGCACTAATTCAAGTGCTAAGGACACACAAGACAGCTCTTGGGTGGTCCATCAGTGATCTTAAGGGCATTAGCCCAACTAGATGCATGCACAAGATCCTATTGGAGGGTGACGCCAAGCCAGTGGTCCAACCACAAAGGTGGCTGAATCCAGCCATGAAGGAAGTGGTGCAGAAGGAGGTCACTAAATTACTAGAGGCTGAGATTATTTATCCTATTTCTGACAGCCCCTGGGTAAGCCCTGTCCAAGTCGTCCCTAAGAAGGGAGGCATGACAGTGGTTCATAGTGAAAAAAAATGAACTGGTTCCTACAAGAACAGTTACAGGGTGGCGTATGTGTATTGATTATAGAAGGCTCAATACAGCCACCAGAAAGGATCATTTTCCTTTACCATTCATAGACCAGATGCTAGAAAGACTAGCAGGTCATGAATACTACTGCTTCCTGGATGGATATTCAGGTTGTAATCAAATTGCAGTAGATCCCCAGGATCAGGAGAAAACGGCATTCACATGTCCATCTGGAGTATTTGCATACGGAAGGATGCCATTTGGCCTGTGCAATGCACCTGCAACCTTTCAGAGGTGCATGCTCTTAATTTTCTCTGATATGGTGGAAAAATTTCTGGAAGTCTTCATGGATGACTTTTCAGTGTTTGGAGACTCATTTAGCTCCTGTCTTAACCATCTAGCACTTGTTCTAAAGAGATACCAAGAGACTAACCTGGTTTTAAACTGGGAGAAATGTCACTTTATGGTGACTGAAGGAATTGTCCTTGGGCATAAAATTTCGAACAAGGGAATAGACGTGGATCAAGCTAAGGTAGAGCTAATTGAAAAATTACCACCTCTTACCAATGTTAAGGCAATCAGAAGCTTTCTGGGGCATGTAGGATTCTATAGGAGGTTTATAAAGGATTTTTCAAAAATGGCCAAACCTCTGAGCAACCTGCTAGCTGCTGACACGCCATTTGTCTTTGATAAGGAGTGTCTGCAGGCATTTGAAACTCTGAAAGCTAAATTGGTCACAGCACCAATCATCTCTGCACCAAACTGGACATTGCCATTTGAACTAATGTGTGATGCTAGTGACTATGCCATTGGTGCAGTGTTGGGACAAAGGCATGACAAGCTTCTGCACGTCATTTACTATGCCAGTCGAGTTTTAAATGACGCACAGAAAAACTACACAACCATAGAAAAGGAGTTACTTGCAGTGGTTTACGCCATTGACAAGTTTATATCCTATTTAGTAGGATCAAAAGTGATTGTGTACACTGACCATGCTGCTCTTAAATATCTACTCACAAAGCAGGATTCAAAACCCAGACTCATAAGATGGGTGTTACTTCTGCAAGAGTTTGATATAGAAATAAGAGACAGAAAAGGGACAGAGAATCAGGTAGCAGATCACCTATCCCGAATAGAACCAGTAGAAGGGGCGTCCCTCCCTCTTACTGAGATCTCCGAAAACTTTCCGGATGAGAAACTCTTTGCCATCCAGGAAGTGCCGTGGTTTGCAGACATTGCAAACTACAAGGCAGTGAGATTTATACCCAAAGAGTACAGTAGGCAGCAATCAAAGAAGTTGATCATGGATGCAAAGTACTATCTTTGGGATGAACCATATCTCTTCAAGAGATGTGCAGACGGAGTAATCCGTAGATGTGTGCCTAAAGAAGAAGCACAGAAGATCCTATGGCACTGCCATGGATCACAATATGGAGGACATTTTGGAAGTGAGCGAACAGCCACAAGAGTCCTCCAATGCGGCTTCTACTGGCCTACCCTCTATAAAGATTCCTGAGTGTTTGTACTTAATTGTGACAGTTGCCAAAGATCTGGTAATCTGCCTCACAGTTATGCCATGCCTCAACAAGGGATCTTAGAGATTGAGTTGTTTAATGTATGGGGTATTGACTTCATGGGACCTTTCCCACCATCATACTCAAACACTTATATTCTGGTGGCAGTGGATTATGTATCCAAATGGGTGGAAGCTATTTCAAAACCCACTAATGACACTAAGACAGTGTTAAAATTCTTCCAGAAACACATCTTCAGCAGATTTGGCACCCCTAGAGTACTAATCAGTGATGGGGGCACTCATTTCTGCAATAAACAGCTCTATTCTGCTTTGGTTCGTTATGGAGTTAGCCACAGGGTGGCCACTCCATATCACCCACAGACTAATGGGCAAGCTGAAGTCTCAAATAGAGAACTCAAAAGAATCCTGGAACGGACTGTAATTAACCGTAGAAGGGATTGGGCAAGAAGCTTGGATGATGCTCTGTGGGCATATAGAACAGCATTCAAAACCCCTATAGGGACATCTCCATACCAGCTTGTGTATGGAAAGGCATGTCACTTGCCAGTAGAACTGGAACATAAGGCCTACTGGGCAACCAGATTCCTGAACCTTGATGCCAAGTTAGCTGGAGAAAAATGATTGCTTCAGTTAAATGAGCTAGAGGAATTCAGACTCAATGCTTTCGAGAATGCAAAAATTTACAAAGAGAAAGCAAAAAGATGGCATGATAAGAAATTGTCATCCAGAGTCTTTGAGCCGGGGCAGAAAGTTCTGCTATTTAATTCTAGGCTCAAATTATTCCCCAGGAAATTAAAATCCCGGTGGAGAGGTCCATATGTAATTACAAGTGTATCACCATATGGATACGCAGAGCTTCAAGATAATGACTCTAACAAAAAGTTCATTGTTAATGGACAGAGAGTTAAACATTATCTTGAAAGCAATTTTGAGCAAGAATGCTCAAAACTGAGACTTAATTAAAGCTCGGTAATAGTCCAGCTAATGACATTAAAGAAGCGCTTACTAGGAGGCAACCCAGCCATTCACAAAATTTAATTTTATTTGTTTTTGTTAATTAATTGATTTTTACAGGTATATGTCAAAGTATCTTCAAGGCAAAAAAGCAATTGATTGGATTCACAGAGTTACAGGGGAATTTAGAAGCTCACTGGCGTGAAAAAGCCAGTAAGAAATGTTTTGGGCGTTGAACGCCCAAAAGAAGCATCCACTGGGCGTTCAACGCCAGTAAGGATAGCCATCTGGGCGTTGAACGCCAGAAAGGAGCATCTTCTGGGCGTTGAACGCCAGAAAGAAGCTCCTTCTGGGCGTTTAACGCCAGAATTACAGCATCCTGGGCGTTTAGAAAAACGCCCAGTGACAAAGGACTTCCTGGCGTTCAACGCCAGAAAGAAGCAACAGCTGGGCGTTGAACGCCCAGGAGAAGCATCAATTGGGCGTTAAACGCCCAAAACATGCAGCAGTTGGGCTTTTAACGCCAGGATGGTGGGGAGGAGGTAAAATTCGTTTTCCTTTACAAATTTTCTAATTTTTTATGTTTCAAATCATGATTTCTTGCATAAACATGTTTCAAAATGTCATCCTTCAAATCAAAATAGTTTTCTAAGAACCCTAATTTCTAAAATCCCTTTTTCAAAAATAATATAGCTTCATACATAAACATAAACCTTTTTCCAATCCAATCCAACTCTTTTTTTTCCAAATTTTTTCAAACTTAATTATCTTTTAAAATCTTTTTCAAATTATAAATTTCAAATTTATTTTTTAATATCATTCATATCTTTTTAAATTATATCCTTTTCTTGTCATATTTATCTTTTATAAATCATATCTTTTATCTTATATCTTTTTCTTATTTTCGAAAACCCACCCCCTCCCTTTATATCCACTTTCGGCGCCCCTCTCATCATCCACCATTTCACACCTGCTCTCCTTCTATCCCTCTTCTCTCTTTTCTTTTGCTTGAGGACAAGCAAACCTCTAAGTTTGGTGTGCTTATCTGTGATCACAAAAACATACTCACTTTGATCATGGCCCCTAAAGGAAAACAACCCAACCCAAGAGGAAAGAAAGAGAATATTCCAAAGCCACTTTGGAATCAAGGGAAGTTCTTAACTAAAGAGCATTCAGACCATTACTACAAAATAATGAGTCTAAGATCAGTAATCCCGGAAGTCAAGTTCGATCTGAAAGAAGATGAATATCCGGAGATCCAAGAACAAATTCGAAACAGGAACTGGGAAATCCTAGCTAATCCTGAAACGAAAGTGGGAAGGAATATGGTTCAGGAGTTCTATGCAAATCTATGGCAGACAGACAGGCAAAGAATAATTGGAGCTGCCCTCTATGATCATCGGACCTTAGTCAGAGGAAAGATTGTTCACACCCATCCTGACAAAATCAGGGAGATCTTTAAGCTTCCTCAACTGAAGGATGACCTAGACTCCTTTAATAGGAGAATGATGAGGGTAAACAAATGCCTGGACAAGATTCTAGAGGATATATGCATCCCTGAAGCCAGGTGGACCACCAGCACAACTGGCGTCCCAAATCAACTCAAAAGAGAAGATCTCAAACCAACAGCCAGAGGCTGGCTGGATTTCATTGGGCGTTCTATATTGCCCACCAGCAACCGTTCTGAAGTTACTGTTAAAAGAGCAGTGATGATTCACTGCATCATGTTGGGAAAAGAAGTAGAAGTCCATCAACTGATCTCGTGTGAACTATACAAAATAGCAAACAGGAATTCCAAGGATGCCAGATTGGCCTATCCAAGCTTAATTTCTATGCTCTGCAGAGATGCCGGAGTGAAGATGGGGATAACAGAGTATATTTCAGTTGAGAGGCCAATCACTAAAATATCAATGGAAAGACAACAGCTGCAGGATGATCCAATCAAGAGGAGAGCACAAGAAGTCCTCCCAGAACTTCCTCAATTCGAATATTGGGAACATCTTGAGGCATCTATTTCCAAATTGCAAGAAGCTATGAACCAAATAAAGGAAGAACAGAACAATCAAAGTAGCATGCTTTGCAAACTGCTTAAGGAACAAGAAGAGCAAGGGCGTGATTTAAGGGAGCTGAACCGCCAGAAATTAATCCTTGAAGGACCAAGCACCCCACAGATCAGAGGAACATCTACTTCCCAAAACACAGCTTGTTGAGTTCTAATTTCAGCTTTAACTCTGTGATAGTGTTATTATAGAAATTTACCTTAGAAGATATATAGTAGTAGTAGTAGTAGTTAGCATATCTATTCTGGTTTTATTTCCAATTAAGTTATAATTTATTTTTTTCATCATCATCAAACATGAATAAAATAGTAGATTTTTAGAATAAAGGAGTAATTTATTCGAGTTCTTAATAATAAAAATTATAATTAATTATATGTGGTGGCAATACTTTTTGTTCTCTGAATGAATGGTTGAACAGTGCATATTTTAACCTGAATTTGATGAATGTTGGCTCCTGAAAGAATGAGGAACACGAAAAATATTATTGATGATCTGAAAAATCATGAATTTGATTCTTGAAGCAAGAAAAAGCAGAAAAAAAAATTTACAAGGAATCATTGGATCAAGAAAAGGAATAAAAGCCAACAGCCCTTATAACCAAAAGGCAAGGGTGAAAAGGATCCAAGGCTTTGAGCATCAGTGGATAGGAGGGCCCAAGGAAATAGTTCCAGGCCTAAGCGGCTAAATCAAGTTGTCCCTAACCATGTGCTTGTGGCATGCAGGTCCAAGTGAAAAGCTTGAGACTGAGTGGTTAAAGTCGTGATCCAAAGCAAAAAGAGTGTGCTTAAGAGCTCTAGACACCTCTAACTGGGGACTTTAGCAAAGCTGAGTCACAATCTGAAAAGGTTCACCAAGTCATGTGTCTGTGGCATTTATGTATCCGGTGGTAATACTGGAAAACAAAGTGCTTAGGGCCACGGCCAAGACTCATAAAATAACCGTGTTCAAGAATCAACATACTACACTAGGAGAATCAATAATACTATCTGAATTCTGAGTTCCTATGGATGCCAATCATTCTGAATTTCAAAGGATAAAGGGAGATGCCAAAACTGTTCAGAAACAAAAAGCTACAAGCCCCGCTCATCTAATAAGAATCTGAGCTCCATTTAAAACTCTTAGATATTATTACTTCTTAATTTCTTTTCATCCTATTTTATTTATCTAGTTGCTTGAGGACAAGCAACAGTTTAAGTTTGGTGTTGTGATGAGCGGATATTTTATATGCTTTTTGGGGGTAATTTCATGTAGATTTTAGTATGTTTTAATTAGTTTTTAGTAGAATATTATTAGTTTTTAGGCAAAAATCATATTTCTGGGCTTTACTATGAGTTTTTGTATTTTTCTGAGATTTTAGGTATTTTCTGGCTGAAATTGAGGGAGCTGAGCAAAAATCTGAGTTAGGCTGAAAAAGGACTGCTGATGTTGTTGGATTCTGACCTCCCTGCACTCGAAATGATTTTTCTGGAGCTACAGGAGTCCAATTGGCGCGCTCTCAATGGCGTTGGAAAGTAGACATCCAGGGCTTTCCAGCAATATATAATAGTCCATACTTTGCACGAAGATAGACGATGTAAACTGGCATTTAACGCCAGTATCATGCTGCTGTCTGGCGTCCAGCGCCAGAAACAGGTTACAAGCTGGAGTTCAACGCCAGAAACAGGTTACAACCTGGCGTTGAACGCCCAAAACAGCCCCAGGCACGTGAGAAGCTTAAGTATCAGCCCCAGCACACACCAAGTGGGCCCCAGAAGTGGATTTCTGTACTATCTATCATAGTTTACTCATTTTCTGTAAACCTAGGTTACTAGTTTACTATTTAAACAACTTTTAGAGATTTACTTTGCACCTCATGACATTTTAGATCTGAAATTTGTACCTTTTGGCAGCATGAGTCTCTAAACTCTATTGTTGGGGGTGAGGAGCTCTGCAGCGTCTCGATGAATTAATACAATTACCTTTGTTTTCCATTTAAACACGCTTGTTCCTATCTAAGATGTTCATTCGCGCTTAAACATGAAGAAGGTGATGATCCGTGACACTCATCACCTTCCTCAGATCCATGAACATGTGCCTGACAACCACCTCCATTCTACATCAGACTGAAAGAGCTTCTCTTAGATTCCTTAATCAGAATCTTCGTGGTATAAGCTAGAATTGATGGCGGCCACTCTTGAGGATCCGGAAGGTCTAAACCTTGTCTGTGGTATTCCGCGTAGGATTCAAGGATTGAATGGCTGTGACGAGCTTCAAACTCGCGATTGCTGGGTGTGATGACAAACGCAAAAGGATCAATGGATCCTATTCCAACATGATCGAGAACCAACAGCTGATTAGCCGTGCTGTGACAGAGCATCTGGACCATTTTCACTGAGAGGATGGGAGGTAGCCATTGACAATGGTGACACCCTACATACAGCTTGCCATGGAAGGAGCCTTGCGTGTGGAAAAGGATTTCAAGGAAGAGTTGAAGTTCGGAGGACAAAGCATCTCCAAAACCCCAACATGTTCTTCATTAATAAAGTAATAGTTACTTATTCCAAACACTTTTACTTCTTACAATTAAATCCAAATAACCTTATTGGCATCCTGACTAAGATTAATAAAATAAACATAGCTTGCTTCAAACCAATAATCTCTGTGGGATCGACCCTTACTCACGTAAGGTATTACTTGGACGACCCAGTGCACTTGCTGGTTAGTTGTGCGGATTGCAAAAGTGTGATTGCAATTTCGTGTACCAGACTCTAAACACCAAACTTAGAGTTTGGATGTGGGGATTCAACACCAAACTTAGTGTTTAGCTGTGGCCTCCCAACACCAAACTTAGAGTTTGATGGTAGGGGCTTTGTTTGACTCTGTACTGTGAGAAGCTTTTTATGCTTCCTCTCTATTGTTACAGAAGAATGCCTTGGGTTTTAAACACAAGGTAGTCCCTATTCAATTGAAGGACTAATTCTCCTCTGTTAACATCTATCACAGCTCCTGCTGTGGCTAGGAAAGGTCTTCCAAGGATGATGCATTCATCCTCCTCCTTTCTAGTGTCTAAGATTATGAAATCAGCAGGGATGTAAAGGCCTTCAACCTTTACTAACACGTCCTCTACCAATCCATACGCCTGTCTTACTGACTTATCTGCCTTTGTAATGAAAATATGGCAGGCTGTACCTTAATGATCCGCAACTTCTCCATTACAGAGAGTGACATAAGATTTATGCTTGACCCCAGGTCACACAGAGCTTTTTCAAAGGTCAGGGTGCCTGATAAACCACTATTTTATGGTTTATCTTGTGCTCAATTGAGTGGTTTTTATCTACTCTTTACCCACTTATTCATACTATTTGCATGGTTTTATATTTCCTTCCTGATTATGTACTTTGATTGAAAACATGCTTCTTTGGACTTATATTTGCTTATTATTAATCCTCTCTTATTACCATTAGATGCCTTGATATGTGTGTTAAGTGTTTTCAGATATTATAAGGCAGGAATGGCTTGGAGGATGGAAAGGAAGCATGCAAAAGTGGAAGGAATACAAGAAGATGGAGAAATTGCTAAGCTGTCCATCCTGACCTCTTCGCACTCAAACAGCTATAACTTTAGCTACAGAGGTCCAAACGACGCGGTTCCAGTTGCGTTGGAAAGCTAATGTCTGGGGCTTCGATTTGATATATAATTTTCTATAGTTGCCCCGATGCCAGGCGACGCGAACGCATGGGTCACGCGGACGTGTGACCTGGCCAACACCCAATCCGCGCGGTCGCGTGGACGACGCGGCCGCGTCACTTTTCCGCGACCTGTACGGACCAGAAAGTGCTGGAAGTGATTTCTGGGCTGTTTCTGACCCAGTTTTCGGCCCAGAGAACACAGATTAGAGGCTATAAAGTGGGGGAATGCATCCATTTATAAAGAGGCCTCTCATAATTTACTTTTCATGTTTTAGAGGTAGTTTTGGAGAACCTCTCTCTCTCTCTTAGGATTTAGGTAGTGTTTTTAATTAGGATTTAGGATTTCTTCTTGTTTCAAGAGTAACTCTGGACCCAGGTTTTAAATGTTCTTTTATTTTAGTTCTATAATTATTTACCCCAGCATTTGAATTGATCATTTACTTTTATAATTTAATTTATGAATTATTCCATGTTACAGATAATTATTTAAATTAATGGTATTGAGGCATTTTCAGTTTATTATTGCTCTTGTTAATTTATGGTTATCATTGTTTACGATTTGAGAATATTTTTATTATTCCAGCAATTTTACTTTTTCCCCTTTTGGTTCTGATTAAGAATTTAGTAATTCAACAGTTGTTGAACTCAACGTAATTAATAATCGTTATCTTGCTAATTGAGCTGAACCTAAATAATCCCAACCTTTTCTTAGGAAATAATTAGGATTCAAAGGTCAATTTAATTAGTCCCTTGACTTTCCTTTGCCCTGGTAAAGGTTGACCAAGTGGAGTTTAGATTCAACTTTTATTATAGTTGAGAGAGATAACTAAGTTAGACCTCTAAATTCCCTTATTTTGCCAAAAGTTATTTTACAGTTATTTATTTATTTTTAATTTCCATTTACTTTACTTGTCATTTAAATCACTTGCTTCTCACCTTCTAAACCCCGAATTCACAACCTTTATAGCCAATAATAAGAACATACTTCTTTGCAGTTCCTTGAGAAGACGACCCGAGGTTTGAATACTCGGTTAACAATTTTTAAAGGGGTTTGTTACTTGTGACACCCAAAACGTTTGTACGAAGGGATTTTTGTCGGTTTAGAGACTATATCTACAACGCGACTGTTTTTATGACATTCTTTACTGGCAAAAATCCTAACGTCAGTGCCTATGGTACAGGGTATTAAGAATTTGCCAGGATCTTGTCTCTTTTGAGGTAAGGTTTGCTGAACCCATGTATCTAGTTCACTGATGAGCAAGGGAGGTTCACCTTCCCAAGTCTCATTACCAAACAATTTGGCATTCAGCTTCATGATGGCTCCTAGATATTGAGCAACTTGCTCTCCAGTTACATCTTTGATGAGAGAACTTTTGCGTGGTCTAGAAATTTGCGGATAAATCCTCGTTGCAAGTATAGTTTCTAAACCTTCGAAAGTTCTTTCATACAAACGTTTTGGGTGTCATAAGTAACAAACCCCTTTAAAAATTGTTAACTGAGTATTCAAATCTCGGGTCGTCTTCTCAAGGAACTGCAAGGAGGTATGTTCTTATTATTGGCTATGGAGATTGTGAATTTGGGGTTTCAAGAATGAGGAATAAGTAATATAAATGGCAAGTAAAATAAATGGCAATTAAAATAAATAAATACTGTAAAGCAACTTTTGGCAAGGTGAGAGAAATTAGAAGTCCAACTTAGTTATCCCTCTCAACAATAATGAAAGTTGTATCTTAATTCCACTTAGTTAACCTTTGAAGCAAAGGTAAGTCAAGGGACTAATTAGTTTGACCTTCGAATCCTATTTATTTCCTAAGAAAAAGTTGGGATTATTGAAGTTCAGTTCGATTAGCAAGATAACGATTATCACTTACGCTGAGTTTGATAACTGTTGAGTTACTGATTTCTTAACCAAGACCAAAAGGGGGAAAAAGTAAATTGCTGGAATAAAATATCTTCAGATCGGAAGCAATGGTAACGTAAATAAAAGCAAGCAATCATAAACTGAAAATACCTCAATTATTATTAATTCAAACAATAATATGTGACATGGAATAATTCATAAATTAAATTATAAAAGTAAATAATTAACTCAAATGCTGGAATAAATAAATAAAGTGAAAGGGAAGCTTAAAAACAAAGGAACATAAAAACCTGGATCGAGAGTCACTCTTACAAGCTAAGAGAAGTCCTAAATCCTAATCCTAAGAGAGAGAGGAGAGAACCTCTCTCAAAACTAAATCTAAATCATGGGAAGTAACAAAAATGCAAGCCCCCTCTGAATGGATGCATTCTCACACTTTATAACCTCTAGTCTATGCTGTCTGTACTTGGATCTGGGCCAAAAAGGGCTTCAGAAATCGCTGGGGGCGTATTCTGTAAATTCTTATTCGTGGCCTCTGTCACGCGTCCGCGTGGGTCACGCGGTCGCGTCATTCGGAGCTTTTCCTTGCCACGCGGTTGCGTCAGTCACGCGTCCGCGTCGTATGCGTTCTGCTTAAGGCGCGCGGTCGCGTCAGTCATGCGGCCGCGTCGCTGCTTCTTTGCTTCTGGCACGCGATCGCGTCATCCATGCGATCACGTGGGTGCCAGTTTCTTCAAAACTCCGTTTCGCACTTTCCTTCCATTTTTGTATGTTTCCTTTTCCATCCTTTAAGTCATTCTGCCTTAGAAAATCTGAAACTACTCAACACACTAAGCACGGCATCGAATGGAAATTAAGGTAATTAAAATAATTAATTTTAAAGCTTAGAAAACATGTTTTTCACATACATCACATAATAAGGAAGGGAAAGTAAAACCATGCAATTAATATGAATAAGTGGGTGAAGGATTGAATAAATCACTCAAACTAAGAACAAAATAACTCATGAAATATGGGTTTATCAACCTCCCCACACTTAAACAATAGCATGTCCTCATGCTAAATCCAAGGTAAAGAATAAGGTAAGGTTAAAGTGGTGGAATGTTATGCAATACAACCTATTCTAAATGCATCTACCTAAATGAGTCATGCAATTCTAATTTATCCCCTCATATATAAAGCTTACATGTAGTCAAATTAATTCACATTCTCAAGGAGTCATATATATATATATATATATATATATATATATATATATAGCTAACCCTCAAATAATAAATCATTTTAGCAAATGAGATGGGAAAGAAAAATATTGTACAAACTTGCAAAACAATTAGTAATTTAAGCACAGATATATGTTGATGAGTTATTGAACCCTCACTGGATTTTGTGTTTGCTCTCTAGTCACCCAGTGTTTATTGGGTTTATTCACTCTACTTTTCTTTTTATTCTTACTTTCTATAACTTTGTTCTTCATCTAACCAATTAACAATTATAGAATATAGTCATACCAAAAATCATGAGGTCTTTAATTAAGGTTGTAATGGGGCCAAGGTAAAGGTAAGGATATATGTATAAGGCTAAGTGAGCTAATAAGTGAATCCTTAATTAGACTAAGATCTCACCTAACATACATATTTAGTAAAACAAAACTTGTTTACCTATTTTCCCATATTCTCCCACTTGTTGTTACATGCTCATGCTTCAATTTTTATTTTTATCCCATGTGCATTGTGATCCGCACAACTAACCAGCAAGTGCACTGGGTTGTCCAAGTAATACCTTACGTGAGTAAGGGTCGATCCCACGGAGATTATTGGTTTGAAACAAGCTATATTTATTTTATTAATCTTAGTCAGGAGGCCAATAAAATTATTTGGATTTAATTGTAAGAAGTCAAAGTGTTTAGAATTATTAGAAAAATAAAAGAAAATCAAATCGTTACTTGGTGTGCAGTAATGAGAAATATGTTGGAGTTTTGGAGATGCTTTGTCCTCTGAATTTCTACTTTTCCTTGAAATCCTCTTCCCACACGCAGGGTTCCCTCCATGGCAAGCTCTATGTAGGGTGTCACCATTGTCAATGGCTACCTCCCATCCTCTCAGTGAAAACGTTCCTATGCTCTGTCACAGCACGGCTAATCATCTGTCGGTTCTCAATCAGGTTGGAATAGAATCCATTGATTCTTTTGCGTCTGTTACTAACGCCCAGCCTTCAGGAGTTTGAAGCTCGTCGCAGTCATTCAATCCCAGAATCCTACTCGGAATACCACAGACAAGGTTTAGACTTTTCGGATTCTCATGAATGCCGCCATCAATCCGGCTTATACCACGAAGATTCTGATTAAGGAATCTAAGAGATACTCATTCAATCTGATGTAGAACGGAGGTGGTTGTCAGATACACGTTCATGGATTGAGGAAGGTGATGAGTGTCACGGATCATCACCTTCTTCATAATTAAGCGTGAATGAACATCTTAGATAAGAACAAGCGTGTTTGAATGGAAAATAAAGGAATTGTATTAATTCATCGAGACGCTGCAGAGCACCTCACCCCCAACAATGGAGTTTAGAGACTCATGCCGTCAAAAAGTATGTAATTCAGATCTGAAAATGTCATGAGATACAAAATAATTCTCTAAATGTTGTTTAAATAATAAACTTAGTAACCTAGGTTTACAGAATATGAGTAAACTAAGATAATTGATGCAGAAATCCACTTTTGGGGCCCACTTGGTGTGTGCTGGGGCTGAGACTAAAGCTATCCACGAGTAGAGGCTTTTCTTGGAGTTAAACTCCAAGTTATGATGTGTTTTGGGCGTTCAACTCCGGATCATGACGTTTTTCTGGCGTTTAACTCCAGACAGCAGCATGTACTTGGCGTTCAACGCCAAGTTACGTCGTCTATCTTCGCGCAAAGTATGGACTATTATATATTGCTGGAAAGCCCTAGATGTCTACTTTCCAACGCCATTGAGAGCGCGCCAATTGGACTCTTGTAGCTCCAGAAAATCCATTTCGAGTGCAGGGAGGTCAGGATCCAACAGCATCAGCAGTCCTTTTTCAGCCTAAGTCAGATTTTTGCTCAGCTTCCTCAATTTCAGCCAGAAAATACCTGAAATCACAGAAAAATACACACACTCATAGTAAAGTCCAGAAATATGATTTTTGCTTAAAAACTAATAAAATTCTATTAAAAACTAATTAAAACATACTAAAATCTACATGAAATTACCCCCAAAAAGCGTATAAAATATCCGCTCATCACAACGCCAAACTTAAACTGTTGCTTGTCCTCAAGCAACTAGATAAATAAAATAGGATGAGAGAAATTAAGAAGTAATAATATCTAAGAGTTTTAAATGGAACTCAGATTCTTTTTAGATGAGCGGGGCTTGTAGCTTTTTGTTTCTGAACAGTTTTGGCATCTCCCTTTATCCTTTGAATTTCAGAATGATTGGCATCCATAGGAACTCAGAATTCAGATAGTATTATTGATTCTCCTAGTGTAGTATGTTGATTCTTGAACACAGTTATTTTATGAGTCTTGGCCGTGGCCCTAAGCACTTTGTTTTCCAGTATTACCACCAGATACATAAATGCCACAGACACATGACTAGGTGAACCTTTTTCAGATTGTGACTTAGCTTTGCTAGAGTCCCCAGTCAGAGGTGTCCAGAGCTCTTGAGCACACTCTGTTTGCCTTGGATCACGACTTTAACCACTCATTCTCAAGTTTGTAACTTGGACCTGCATGCCACAAGCTCATGGTTAGGGACAGCTTGGTTTAGCCGCTTAGGCCTGGAACTATTTCCTTAGACCCTCCTATCCACTGATGCTCAAAGCCTTGGATCCTTTTCACCCTTGCCTTTTGGTTTTAAGGGCTATTGGCTTTTTCTACTGCTCCTTCTCTTCTTTTTTTTTTTTTGATTGCTTTTTCTTGCTTCAAGAATCAATTTCATGATTTTTCAGATCATCAATAATATTTTTCGTGTTCCTCATTCTTTCAGGAGCCAATATTCATCAAATTCAAAGTACAAGTTATGCACTGTTCAAGCATTCATTCAGAGAACAAAAAGTATTGCCACCACACATAGTTAATTATAATTTTTATTATTAAGAACTCGAAAAATATAGATTACTTCTTTATTCTAAAAAAATCTACTACTTTATTCATGCCTGATGATGATGAAAAAAATAAATTATAGCTTAATTGGAAATAAAATCAAAATAGATATACTAATTACTACTACTATATATATCCTAAGGTAAATTTCTATAATAACACTATCACTAAGTTAAAGCAGAAAAATTGGAACTCAACAACCTGTTGTTTTGAGGAGTAGATGTTCCTCTAATCTGTGGGGTGCTTTTCAAGGATTAATTTTTGGCACTTCAGCTCCCTTAGATCACGCCCTTGCTCTTCCTGTTCCTTAAGCAGTTTGCAAAGCATGCTACTTTGATTGTTCTGTTCTTCCTTTATTTGGTCCATAGCTTCTTGCAATTTGGAAATAGAAGCCTCAAGATGTCCCCAATATTCGAATTGAGGCAGTTCTGGGAGGGCTTCCTGTGCTCTCCTCTTGGCTGAATCATCTTGTTGCTGTTGTCTGACCATTGATATTCCAGTGATTGGCCTCTCAACTGGGATATACTCTGTTATTCCCATCTTCACTCCGGCATCTTTGCAGAGCATAGAAATTAAGCTTGGATAGGCCAATTTGGCGTCCTTGGAATTCCTGTTTGCTATTTTGTATAGCTCACATGAGATCAGTTGATGGACTTCTACTTCTTTTCCCAACATGATGCAGTGAATCATTACTGCTCTTTTAATGGTAACTTCAGAACGGTTGCTGGTGGGCAATATGGAACGCCCAATGAAATCTAGCCAGCCTCTGGCTACTGGTTTTAGATATTCTCTTTTGAGTTGAATTGGGGTGCCAGTGGTGCTGGTGGTCCACCTGACTTCAGGGATGCATATATCCTCTAGAATTTTGTCTAGACCTTTATTTACCCTCATCATTCTCCTATTAAAGGAGTCTGGGTCATCTTTCAGTTGAGGAATCTTAAATATCTCCCTGATCTTGTCAGGATGGGTATGAACAATCTTTCCTCTGACTAAGGTCCGATGGTCATAGAGAGCAGCTCCAATTATTCTTTGCCTGTCTGTCTACCATAGATTAGCATAGAACTCCTGAACCATGTTCCTTCCCACTTTCGTTTCAGGATTGGCTAGAATTTCCCAATTCCTGTTTCGAATTTGCTCTTGGATCTCCGAATATTCATCTTCTTTCAGATCAAATTTGACTTCCGGGATCACTGATCTGTGACTCATTTTTTTGTAGTAATGGTCTGAATGTTCTTTAGTTAAGAACTTCCATTGATTCCAAAGTGGCTTTGGAGTACTCTCATTCTTGCCTCTTGGGGTGGGTTGTTTTCCTTTAGGAGCCATGATCTTAATAAGTATGTTTTTGTGATCACGGATAACCACACCAAACTTAGAGCTTTGCTTGTCCTCAAGCAAAAGAGAAGAAAGGAGAGGGATAGGAGGAGAGCAAGTGTTGCAAGGGGATGATGAGTGGGGCGCCGAACTCAATATATAGGGAGGGGGGTGGGAAATTTCGAAAATAAGATGAGAATAAGATAGAAGATATGATTTAGAAAAGATAGATATGATAAGAAAAAGATATAGTTAAAAAAGAGAAAGATATGAACAATAATTAAAAAGATAAATCTGAATTTTTAATTTTGAAAAAGATTTTAAAAAGATAATTGAGTTTTAAAAAAAAAACAAACTTAAAAGAGTTGGATTGGATTGGAAAACAATTTGTCCTTATGGATTAAGATATATTTGAAATTTTTGAAAAAGGAATTTTAGAAATTAGGGTTCTTAGAAAACTAATTTGATTTGAAGGATGACATTTTGAAACATGTTGATGCAAGAAATTATGAATTGAAACATAAAAATTTAGAAAATTTGTAAAAAAAATGAATTTTACCTCCTTCCCACCATCCTGGCGTTAAACGCCCAAATGCTGCATGTTTTGGGCGTTTAACGCCCAAATGTTGCTTCTCCTGGGCGTTCAACGCCCAGCTGATGCATCTTTCTAGCGTTGAACGCCAGGAAGTCCTTTGTTACTGGGCGTTTTTCTGAACGCCCAGGATGCTGTCAATCTGGCGTTAAACGCCCAGAAGGTGCTTCTTTCTGGCGTTTAACGCCCAGAAGATGCTCCTTTCTGGCATTTAACGCCCAGATGGCTACCTTACTGGCGTTGAACGCCCAGTGGGTGCTTCTTTTGGGCGTTCAATGCCCAAAATGTTTCTTACTGGCCTTTTTTCGCCAGTGAACTTCCAAATTCCCCTTTAACTCTGTGAATCCAATCAATTGCTTTGTTACCTTGAGGATATTTTGACCTATACCTGTAAAAATCAACAGAAACAAATAAAATTAAATTTTGTGATTGGCTGGGTTGCCTCCCAGCAAGCGCTTCTTTAATGTCATTAGTTGGACTATTACTGAGTTTTAATTAAGTCTCAGTTTTGAGCATTCTTGCTTGAAATTGCCTTCAAGATAATGTTTAACTCTTTGTCCATTAACAATGAACTTTTTGTTAGAGTCATTATCCTGAAGCTCTATGTATCCATATGGTGATACGTTTGTGATTACATATGGACCTCTCCACCGGGATTTTAATTTCCCGGGGAATAATTTGAGCCTAGAATTAAATAGCAGAACTTCTGCCCCGGCTCAAAGACTCTGGATGACAATTTCTTATCATGCCATCTTTTCGCTTTCTCTTTGTAAATCTTTGCATTCTCGAAAGCATTGAGTTTAAATTTCTCTAGCTCATTTAACTGGAGCAATCGTTTTTCTCCAGCTGACTTGGCATCAAGGTTTAGGAATCTGGTTGCCCAGTAGGCCTTGTGTTCCAGTTCCACTGGCAAGTGACATGCCTTTCCATACACAAGCTGGTATGGAGAGGTCCCTATAGGGGTCTTGAATGCTGTTCTGTATGCCCACAGAGCATCATCCAAGCTTCTTGCCCAATCCCTTCTACGGTTAATTACAGTCCATTCCAGGATTCTTTTGAGTTCTCTATTTGAGACTTCAGCTTGCCCATTAGTTTGTGGGTGATATGGAGTAGCTACCCTGTGGCTAACTCCATAGCGAACCAGAGCAGAGTAAAGCTGTTTATTGCAGAAATGAGTGCCCCCATCACTGATTAATACTCTAGGGATACCAAATCTGCTGAAGATGTGTTTCTGGAGGAATTTTAACGCTGTTTTAGTGTCATTGGTGGGTGTTGCAATAGCCTCCACCCATTTGGATACATAATCCACTGCCACCAGAATATAAGTGTTTGAGTATGATGGTGGGAAAGGTCCCATGAAGTCAATGCCCCATACATCAAACAACTCAATCTCCAAGATCCCTTGTTGAGGCATGGCATAACTGTGAGGTAGATTGCCAGATCTTTGGCAACTATCACAATTAAGTACAAACACTCGGGAGTCTTTATAGAGAGTAGGCCAGTAAAAGTCACATTGGAGGACTCTTGTGGCTGTTCGCTCACTTCCAAAATGTCCTCCATACTGTGATCCGTGGCAGTGCCATAGGATCTTCTGTGCTTCTTCCTTAGGCACACATCTACGAATTACTCCGTCTGCACATCTCTTAAAGAGATACGGCTCATCCCAAAGATAATACTTTGCATCAGTGATCAGCTTCTTTGTTTGCTGTCTACTATATTCTTTGGGTATGAATCTCACTGCCTTGTAGTTTGCAATGTCTGCAAACCATGGCACTTCCTGGATGGCAAAGAGTTGCTCATCTGGAAAGGTTTCAGAGATCTCAGTGAGAGGGAGGGACGCCCCTTCTACTGGTTCTATTCGGGACAGGTGATCTGCCACTTGATTCTCTGTCCCTTTTCTGTCTCTTATTTCTATATCAAACTCTTGCAGAAGCAACACCCATCTTATAAGTCTGGGCTTTGAATCCTGCTTTGTGAGTAGATATTTAAGAGCAGCATGATCAGTATACACAATCACTTTTGATCCTACTAAATAGGATCTGAATTTGTCAATGGCGTAAACCACTGCAAGAAGCTCTTTTTTTGTGGTTGTATAATTCTTCTGTGCATCATTTAAAACACGGCTGGCATAGTAAATGACGTGCAGAAGCTTGTCATGCCTTTGTCCCAACACTGCACCAATGGCATGGTCACTGGCTTCACACATCAATTCAAATGGCAATGTCCAGTCTGGTGCAGAGATGATTGGTGCTGTAACCAATTTAGCTTTCAGAGTCTGAAATGCCTGCAGACACTCTTTATCAAAGATAAATGGCGTGTCAGCAGCTAGCAGGTTGCTCAGAGGTTTGGCGATTTTTGAAAAATCCTTTATAAACCTCCTATAGAATCCTGCATGCCCCAGAAAGCTTCTGATTGCCTTAACATTGGCGGGTGGTGGTAATTTTTCAATTACTTCAACTTTAGCTTGATCCACCTCTATTCCCTTGTTTGAGATTTTGTGCCCAAGGACAATTCCTTCAGTCACCATAAAGTGACACTTCTCCCAGTTTAAAACCAGGTTAGTCTCTTGGCATCTCTTTAGAACAAGTGCTAAATGGTTAAGGCAGGAGCTGAATGAGTCTCCAAACACTGAAAAGTCATCCATGAAGACTTCCAGAAATTTTTGCACCATATCAGAGAAAATTGAAAGCATGCACCTCTGAAAGGTTGCAGGTGCATTACACAGGCCAAATGGCATCCTTCTGTATGCAAATACTCCAGATGGACATGTGAATGCTGTTTTCTCTTGATCTTTTGGATCTACTGCAGTTTGATTATAACCTGAATATCCATCCAGGAAGCAGTAGTATTCATGACCTGCCAGTCTTTCTAGCATCTGGTCTATGAATGGTAAAGGAAAATGATCCTTTCTGGTAGCTGTATTGAGCCTTTTGTAATCAATACACGTACGCCACCCAGTAACTGTTCTTGTAGGAACCAGTTTATTTTTTTCATTATGAACCACTGTCATGCCGCCTTTCTTAGGGACAACTTGGACAGGGCTCACCCAGGGGCTATCAGAAATAGGATAAATAATCCCAGCCTCTAGTAGCTTAGTGACCTCTTTCTGCACTACTTCCTTCATGGCTGGGTTCAGCCGCCTTTGTGGTTGGACCACAGGCTTGGCGTCACCCTCCAATAGGATCTTGTGCATGCATCTGGCTGGGCTAATGCCCTTGAGATCACTGATGGACCACCCAAGAGCTGTCTTGTGTGTCCTTAGCACTTGAATTAGTGCTTCCTCTTCCTGTGGCTCTAAGGTAGAGCTTATAATTACAGGAAAGGTATCACCTTCTCCTAGAAATGCATATTTCAGGGATGGTGGTAATGGTTTGAGCTCGGGTTTAGGAGGTTTCTCCTCTTCCTGAGGGATTTTCAGAGGTTCTACTATTCTCTCTGATTCCTCCAGGTCAGGCTGAACATCTTTAAATATGTCCTCTAGCTCTGATTCGAGACTCTCAGCCATATTGACCTCTCTTACCAGAGAGTCAATAATATCAACACTCATGCAGTCATTTGGGGTGTCTGGATGTTGCATGGCTTTGACAACATTCAACTTGAACTCCTCCTCATTGACTCTCAAAGTTACTTCCCCTTTTTGGACATCAATGAGGGTTCGGCCAGTTACTAGGAAAGGTCTTCCTAGAATGAGAGTTGCACTCTTGTGCTCCTCCATTTCCAGCACCACAAAGTCAGTAGGAAAGGCGAATGGCCCAACCTTGACAATCATGTCTTCAATCACGCCTGATGGGTATTTAATGGAGCCATCAGCAAGTTGAAGACATATCCTGGTTGGTTTGATTTCTTCAGTTAAACCAAGCTTTCTGATAGTAGATGCAGGTATTAGGTTGATACTTTCCCCAAGATCACATAAAGCTTGCTTGGTACAAGCACCCTCTAATGTGCATGGTATCATAAAGCTCCCAGGATCTTTAAGCTTCTCAGGTAAGCTTTTCAGAATGACTGCACTGCATTCTTTAGTAAGGTAAACTTTTTCAGTTTCCCTCCAATCCTTCTTATGACTTAAGATCTCTTTCATGAACTTAGCATAAGAGGGTATTTGCTCAAGTGCTTCTGCAAACGGAATCTTTATTTCAAGAGTCCTGAAATAGTCTGCAAAGCGGGCAAATTGCTTATCCTGTTCCGCTTGACGGAGTTTTTGAGGATAAGGCATTTTGGCTTTGTATTCCTCAACCTTAGTTGCTGCAGGTTTATTACCTACAGAAGTGGGTTGGGAAGCCTTTTTAGAAGGGTTGTTATCAGCACTTGTATGTGACTGATCCCCCACTGGCGTTTGAATGCCAGGGGTGGAAGCTGGAGTGGTGTTAGACGCCAACTCCTTATTTGTTACTGGCGTCTGAACGCCAGAACCATGTTCCCTTTGGGCGTTCAACGCCGGATTCATGCTTGTTTCTGGCGTTGAACGCCAGGAATGAGCATGGTCTGGGCGTTCAGCGCTAGCTTTATTCCTCTCTGGGCTCTGACTGTCCTCAGAGGGATTTTGATTAGCCATTTGTTCATTTCTTGGTTTCCTGCTACTTTGAAGTGAGGTATTTAATGTTTTCCCACTTTTTAATTGAACTGCTTGACATTCTTCTGCTATTTGTTTTGACAGTTGCTTTTCTGTCTTCTTTAATTGTACTTCCATATTCCTGTTAGCCATTCTTGTTTCCTGTAATATTTCCTTGAATTCGGCTAGCTGCTGAGTTAGAAAGTCTAATTGCTGATTGAATTCATTAGCCTGATCCACCGGACTGAGCTCAGCAGTTACTGTTTTAGCTTCTTCTTTCATGGAAGATTCACTGCTTAGGTACAGATGTTGATTCCTGGCAACTGTATCAATAAGCTCTTGAGCTTCTTCAATTATTTTTCTCATATGTATAGATCCACCAGCTGAGTGGTCTAGAGAAATCTGAGCTTTTTCTGTAAGCCCATAGTAAAAGATGTCTAATTGCACCCATTCTGAAAACATTTCAGAGGGGCATTTTCTTAGCATCTCTCTGTATCTCTCTCAGGCATCATAAAGAGATTCATTATCTCCTTGTTTGAAGCCTTGGATGCTTAGCCTTAGCTGTGTCATCCGTTTTGGAGGGAAATAGTGATTCAGGAATTTTTCGGACAGCTGCTTCCATGTTTTTATGCTGTTCTTAGGCTGGTTATTTAACCACCTCTTAGCTTGATCTTTTACAGCAAATGGAAACAGTAATAATCTGTAGACATCCTGATCCACTTCCTTATCATGTACTGTGTCAGCAATTTGCAAAAATTGTGCCAGAAACTCTGTAGGTTCTTCATGTGGAAGACTAGAATACTGACAGTTTTGCTGCACCATGATAATGAGCTGAGGATTCAACTCAAAGCTACTAACTCCAATGGAGGGTATACAGATACTACTCCCATATGAAGCAGTAGTGGGGTTAGCATATGACCCCAGAGTCCTCCTGGACTATTCATTCCTACTTGCTTCCATGATGGAATAAAAGAGATAATATCTATGTTGAAATTATTTATTATATAAAAATTAATTTTTATAAAATAAAATAAAAATGAAATAAATAAAAGAAATTGGAAATATTTTGAAATTGAAAATTGAATTTTTATATAATATTTTCGAAAAATGTAATTCCAAAATTAGTTAGAAAATATATATATATATTTTTTTTTTGAATTTTGAATTTTATGATGAAAGAGAAAAATATGCAAAAGACACAAGATTTAAAATTTTTAGATCCAATGTTCCTTATTTTCGAAAATTTTGGAGGGAAAACACCAAGGAACACCAAACTTAAAAATTTTAAGATCAAAACACAGGAAAGACTCAAGAACACCTTGAAGATTCACAAGAACACCAAGAACAAAAGAAAGAACACCAAACTTAAAATTTTTAGAAAATCAAGATAATTTTTCAAAAATTATATTAAAATTAACAAGAAAACACCAATCTTAGAGTTTGGCACAAGATTAAATCAAGAAAAATTATTTTTGAAAAAGATTTTCAAAAGAGCTGGTGCCCAATCATCAAGAATATAAACCAATACTCTAGCCAATTGGGAGTAAATGTAACACTTGTTCTGAATATTCCAATTAATGCTTTAAAAAGAACACAAGTGAAACAAGAAAAGACACAAAGCAAGAAAAACTCAAGATCAACAAGAAAGATAAACAAGAACAACTTGAAGATCAAGGAAAAACAAGAACATGCAATTCGAAAAAAAAATTAAGAGACAAGGAAAAGCATGCAATTGACACCAAACTTAAAACAAGACACTAGACTCACGAAAAATTAACAATTAATAAAGAAAAATAATATTTTTGAAAAGAAATTTTTGAAAAGAAACTATCCTATCAGAATTTAATGACTCTATAACAATAAAAGTAACAAATTATTCCTAATCTAAGAAATAAAATAAACCTTTAGTTGTTCAAACTCAAATAATCCCCGGCAACGGCGCCAAAAACTTGGTGCACGAATTTGTGATCCGCACAACTAACCAGCAAGTGCACTGTGTCGTCCAAGTAATACCTTACGTGAGTAAGGGTCGATCCCACGGAGATTATTGGTTTGAAGCAAGCTATATTTATTTTATTAATCTTAGTCAGGAGGCCAATAAGATTATTTGGATTTAATTGTAAGAAGTCAAAGTGTTTAGAATTATTAGAAAAATAAAAGAAAATCAAATCGTTACTTGGTGTGCAGTAATGAGAAATATGTTGGAGTTTTGGAGATGCTTTGTCCTCTGAATTTCTACTTTTCCTTGAAATCCTCTTCCCACACGCAGGGTTCCCTCCATGGCAAGCTCTATGTAGGGTGTCACCGTTGTCAATGGCTACCTCCCATCCTCTCAGTGAAAACGTTCCTATGCTCTGTCACAGCACGGCTAATCATCTGTCGGTTCTCAATCAGGTTGGAATAGAATCCATTGATTCTTTTGCGTCTGTCACTAACGCCCAGCCTTCAGGAGTTTGAAGCTTGTCACAGTCATTCAATCCTAGAATCCTACTCGGAATACCACAGACAAGGTTTAGACTTTCCGGATTCTCATGAATGCCGCCATCAATCCGGCTTATACCACGAAGATTCTGATTAAGGAATCTAAGAGATACTCATTCAATCTGATGTAGAACGGAGGTGGTTGTCAGATACACGTTCATGGATTGAGGAAGGTGATGAGTGTCACGGATCATCACCTTCTTCATAATTAAGCGTGAATGAACATCTTAGATAAGAACAAGCGTGTTTGAATGGAAAATAAAGGAATTGTATTAATTAATCAAGACGCTGCAGAGCTCCTCACCCCCAACAATGGAGTTTAGAGACTCATGCCGTCAAAAAGTATGTAATTCAGATCTGAAAATGTCATGAGATACAAAATAATTCTCTAAAAGTTGTTTAAATAATAAACTTAGTAACCTAGGTTTACAGAATATGAGTAAACTAAGATAATTGATGCAGAAATCCACCTTTGGGGCCCACTTGGTGTGTGCTGGGGCTGAGACTAAAGCTATCCACGAGTAGAGGCTTTTCTTGGAGTTAAACTCCAAGTTATGACGTGTTTTGGGCGTTCAACTCCGGATCATGACGTTTTTCTAGCGTTTAACTCCAGACAGCAGCATGTACTTGGCGTTCAACGCCAAGTTACGTCGTCTATCTTCGCGCAAAGTATGGACTATTATATATTGCTGGAAAGCCCTGGATGTCTACTTTCCAACTCCGTTGAGAGAGCGCCAATTGGACTCTTGTAGCTCCAGAAAATCCATTTCGAGTGCAGGGAGGTCAGGATCCAACAGCATCAGCAGTCCTTTTTCAGCCTAAGTCAGATTTTTGCTCAGCTTCCTCAATTTCAGCCAGAAAATACCTGAAATCACAGAAAAATACACACACTCATAGTAAAGTCCAGAAATATGATTTTTGCTTAAAAACTAATAAAATTCTATTAAAAACTAATTAAAACATACTAAAATCTACATGAAATTACCCCCAAAAAGCGTATAAAATATCCGCTCATCACATTGCTTTTATTTTGCATTGAGGAATTCTTTTGTATCCCCTTTACTAAATACTGAAAAATAACATTTTTTTAATGCATATGGTGACTTAACTTCGATTTCTCATGAGCATGCTTCCCAAAGTTTTCTGAGTTATTTTATTTCTTTTCAACTTTTTCTACCTTTTGTTTCTATCATCCGTGTTCCCAATAGGTTTCCCACATTTTAATCTATTCATAATTTTCTATCTTAAGCTAACCAAGGATTCAACTTGGGATTTTATTTTGTTTTTCTGCTTAAGGCTAGTAGTGTTGCTAAATAGAATAAAAGGGATTTTAAAGGCTCAAGGGGGCTAACAAAGGTGATGTAAAAGGTAGGCTATTTTTGGGGTCAGTGGGTTAATATCAAATAATGGCCTCAATCATTCTTTTGGTCTGTACCTATATTCTATATTCTATATTCTATAATTGGACATATAGATTAAAACAAAGTAAAGAACATCAGAATAAAAAAAAAGAAGCGAAACACACAGGAATGAAATTATGGTTTGAACGTAACCATACATTTAAGCTCAAGACTCACAGGCTGTGTGTTCTCTAACTCAAGCATCATATATCATTCATATATGTTATGCAGGTTTAGTTAAAAATTCCCATTATTCTCATAAAAAAATTATTTAAGGTAGCCTTTAAAGTTTTAATGTTTCTCCTTGATGAAATGTTGTTAACTTAACTATATGATGTAATGCTATATATACAAGGTTTATGGATTTAAATCTGTTATGTTCAATTTCCTAGCTTACTTCCTTTTTATATTTTTCAATTTAAACTATGCTATCTTATGCTAAAAAGGGTAAACTATACTAATTAATCCACTAATAAGTCAGAATTGCAAACTAAACTAAATAACTAAAATAAACTAAATAGCTAAAATATGAACTAAAAATGAAAAATGCGAAAATAGAGTAGAAATACATAAAAGTAGCAATGTATAAGTACTCAGAAAATAACAATAAAAAGAAAAATATAGAAAAATAACCAAAATAAAAGAAAAAGAGATGTAGTGGTTCACCAAAATAAAACGCCAGAGATGGCGATCTCCCTACACTTAAAATGAAGCATCGTCCCTGATGCTCAGTCAAGTCAGGTGTGAAGGGGTGTCATCACTGGTAGGGATGGTAGCTGGAGGCTCTGTGGTGGTGGTGGGCGGAGGGTCTGGCTGCTGTAGAGGAGGTGCGGACTGGATCGGAATCTTCGGATCTGCAGCCTCAATCTGATGTGGGACCTCCTGGTGTGCAGTCTGCTCTGTGCCTGCCTGCTGATGGGTCTCCGCCTGGGAATGAATCTCCTCCTCATGCTCATCCTCCTCTTCCTCTGATGGCTCTGATGGTGTGTCGGGCTCGGAGGGGATGTCAGCACCCTATCGGATCATCAGCTTCAGATGCAAATAGCGTCGCTGGCTGCGACGCTCCAATCTCTTATACCGGCACCGGTTACGGTGCTCCATCTGATCAAGCTGGCGGAATAGGCGGTGCACGAGGCGGTATACGGGTTCTGAGGCCGGTGGAGGTGCAGTGGTGGCAGCAGGGGCAGTAGGGGCAGCTGTGGATGAAGAGGGTCCAGCAAACGGTGGGGCTGTCTCATCAGTAGCAGTAAAGGGTGGTGGTCTGTACCCCAAAGCGAGGAAGTTCCTGCTGTGAGGAATGATCTTCCTGCAGTCCGCTGTTGGTGGTCTCTCATCGGCATCCACCCATGGCACGTCAGCCTGGCGGCCTAGCTGTGTAATCAGATAAGGAAAAGGAAGGGTGCCTCGGATGTGGACCCTGGCCATATAATGCCGGATAAAGCGTGGTAGATAAAGGTCCCTACCCTCCATCACACACCATAGGAGGGTGATCATGGCAGTTGGAATCTCTGTCTCATGAGTACTCGGCATCACATAGTTGCTCAAGATCTGATGCCATAACCGAGCCTCATCATTTAAGTACACCCTCTTGATCCCTTTGGGCATGGTGGTATCCTGACCCATCTCCCAAGGAACAGTCGGGTCGAGAGCTATCCGGGCCTTCAAAGCATCCCAATCAAACCGCATCAGGCGCATATCCTCCTCAGCCTTTTTATAACCATCAGGCTGATCGGACTTGGCCGGGAGTTGGAGAATGTTCTCTATGGCCTCCTCAGTGACCAGAATCTGTTTTCCTCTCAGGTTCACTGCATCTAGGGTAGTTAGGTAGTAGTTGCAGTAGAATTCCCGAACCCAAGATGCATTGACCTCTGTCAGTGCTCTCTCTAGAAAGAACCAGCCTCTTTGCTTGATTTGCTCAGTGGTGTACTGCCGGAGTGCTTCTGGAATCTTCAGAGTTCTCTCCAGGTATAGGTTTCTGGAGTCTGCAAATGCCGGATACTTTAGCTCACAGTACTAATTTACAAATTTTATGGAATCATTTGCAGGGAGCAGCTGGTCAGCTTTTTCCTGCTGTGTAAAGTTCTTCTCTCGCCATGAAGAATCATGCATTAAGTCAATGATGGACTGGGAGGAATCTCCTCTTTTGCGCTTGCCAGTAGCCTTGCCTTTTCCTTTCCTCTGTGAGGTAGACATCCTGAATAATGGAAAATCAGAATATGGATAAAAATAGGAAAGCAAATAGGCAATTAAATAAAGAAAACTCAAAGCGCCAAAGGAGAAAAGGAAGGAGGTAAATGAGTTATGAATTGTGCATTAAGGATTGTATAGCAGTTTAAAAGTGTGAAAAGAATAATTTACAATCCAAAATGTATGAGAGTTCAAGTTAAATAGAAAAATTATCATTATGCCATGGTTAGAAAGTTAGAGGAAAGTGAAAAGTCAGAAAAGAGATTTTAAAAAGTTAGTATGGTGAGAATTTGAAAAAGAGGTCAGTAAATTAAAATTAGTGAGTCAGTAAAAAGTGGGTTAAAGTATGTGGCATAAAGAAAATATTCCACATAACAAGGATTCACAGGTAAGAATAGAATTAACTCATAACCAAACAAGGAAAACAATTGGATGCTGATTCAAAGAGATATAAAGAAGAATTGGAATCAGAGCATCACAGATGCAGTTTATAAACCAGGAAATCAAAGAGGAGAAGAAAGCCTGCCATGGTATTCATGAAATGGTTTGGTTAAAGCAGAGGACAACAGAGTTTAAATTGCCAAACCAAAACATGAACATTTTACAAAAATTTGGGCAGTATTCCGGCTAAAAATGGATTATTCCGGAAAATAAACAGCAATCAAAGCAGTTCATACGAATTAAAAAATCAAGCTCCAGTTACATAAAAAGAATATAAACATGAAAAGTCAATGTAAAGAGCAGCAATATACAAGAAATATAGCATATGAACAAGATTACAGCAACAACAGATTTGCAAATATGATAAAATAGAAGCAAGAACAGTGCAAATAAACAGACCTAGATCCACTAACCACAGCCTAATCTACCTAACATCCTAAAATCCACTACAACATGCATATCTAGCTATCCTAAACATGAACATAAACGGAAAAAAAATAAGAAAAACTACGAACGGAAAAAGGGATCGCGTGTTGCGGAACCTCAAAGGCGAAAGAAGTAGAACGGGGCAGAAAAATGGCTGGGTGGTGAGTGCGGAGTCCGGGGTGGTGGAGGGCACGGCGACGCAGAGGGGGGGGTAGTGGCGGTCAGGGGGAAAAGGGAGAGTGATGGGGGTAGGGGAAGGGAAGGGGGGTGTGGTGATGCTGGTTGAGAGGGGTGGTCGTTGGACGGTGGCGGCGGCGTGTGGTGGTACGGAGGGGGGCAGTGGCGGAGGAGGGAGGGAGGAAGAAGAAAGAATGGGGGGTTGGGTGCGGCTGGGGACGGACGGCGGCGGTGGGTGGTCGGTGGTTTCCGGCGGTGGTTGGGGCAGCGGTAATGGTGGCTGGGTGGTGGTGGTTGAGAGATGAGAGAGAAGGGGTTGGGGTTGGGGTTGGGGGTGGGGCGCGAGGATAGGGTTTCGCGTGCCCTGGGGGGGTTATATTTTGAAATCCACGCGGCCGTGTGGGGCATGCGATCGCGTGGTGGGGGTGAAAATGGGGGTGACGCGATCGCGTGGGTCGTACGATCGCGTGAGAGGGTAGGAGAGGGGATGGCGCGATCGCGTGGGTCGCGCGATCGCCTCGCTGGAATTTGTGCTAAACACACAATTCTAGCGCCGTTTCAGCGCAACTCTCTGTCTCCTTCTGAGGTGATGTGCAATCCATGCGACGCGATCGCGTCGCTCACGCAGTCGCGTGGGATTGGTTTTGTGCAAGTGGCGCGATCTCATAGGGCATGCGATCGCGTGGGCCAATTTGTGCAAAACGCACAAGGGCCGTACGATTCCAGCCCAACTTTCTGGACGTTGGATCTTTACGCCGATGTCCAGGTCATGCGGCCGCGTGGGTGACGTAGTTGCACGGGTTGTGTTTTCGCAATATGACGCGATCGCATGGGGCATGCGGTCGCGTCGTGCACCCCTTTTGTTTTTTTGTTTTTTTTTATTATGCATGAAAAATGTAAAATGCAGTGATTAATATGAATGCTATGCATGATGCCAGGTTCAATAAAAATAAAATAAAAAGGAAATAAAAATAAAAACAAATAATATGAAATAAACTGAAAAAGAAGCGACCATACCATGGTGGGTTGTCTCCCACCTAGCACTTTTAGTTAAAGTCCTTAAGTTGGACAGTGGAAGAGCTTCCTGTTATGGCGGCTTATGTTTAAACTCGTCTAAAAATCTCCACCAGTGCTTGGAATGCCAATAGCTTCCGGGGTCCCAAACTAGGCATGTAAAGCTTCTGAGCAGCTTCAAACAGATTGTTAGGCTCCTGGGGTGACAAATGTCAGAATAAACTCCAGGATTCCAAGCCTTGCTTTTAAATCCACCTCCGTCTTGATCTATATGTTTCCATCCGGGCGGTTTAAAAAGTAGAATCTCACGATGGTGACCAAACGTTCTCCGTGATCCATGCAATTGAGCATGATACCAATCCGTATACTTCGAGGTGAAGCGTGGAACCTTATTGAACCTTGTGCACCAACTCTGAGTACGAGCCATTTTCCTCTTACTCTTAAAGCCACAAAGAGCTCTAAGCTGGCCATCTGTTTCAAGCAAACCATGTTCAAGTGAATAAGTAAAGTTATAGGTTAAGGATTGTACCCACTTGAAGCTTGTATTAGGTGGTAATGGCCTTGGGATGGGTGTTCCGGTAGTTCTGTAAGTTCTACTCCCTTGTGCTCTTCTGTGAATTCCTCCACTTCATTGCAAGAGTCTTTAAATGTATCTGTGTCTTGGTCAAAGTCTCCTATGTCTTCCTCATCACTTGAGTCATAGATTGGAGGTTGAGAGAAATCTACCTCCGCATCATATTCGCATTCACTTGGGGAAGATTCTTCGATCTCAGAGAATTCACTTGCGGATGCAAGTTCATTACTAAGAGAACTAGACTTGTGACTATCATCATCAAGGGAATTCGCTTCTTGGATTATTCCGTTTGATTCTTCATAAGCAACTTGCCTTGGGGGTTGTGTACTATCCTCCTTAGCATCAACTGTAACGTCCCTAACGGAGTTATCGTCAGCTCTGGATTCCCATGGAGGTTCAGCATCTCCTAGATCTTCAACCAACTCTTCTTCTTGAACAATGACAGCTTCTTCTACTTGTTCTAGTACAAATTCATTTCCTGTCTTGTCCACTGGAGTTTCTGGTATCTCTTTCATGCTCCGCTCTTCATTAGACTGTCCACATGGAGTTGTGGCTGATCCTTGTATATTTGAGCGCCTAAAAACCCATTGAATTACTACTTGCTCCAGTTGTCGAATGGTGGTTTGAAGATTATCTACTGTTTCCTTTAGGCGAACCTCTGCTTCTCGGGTTGCCAGACTTGGACATGATACATAATAAAGTGGTGGTGATTGGGAGTGATTGGATTGGTAGTGGGGTAAGGAAGGATCATATGGTGGCGAATGGTGAAAAGAAGCTTGTGAGTGTGGTAGTTCGAGGTTATGTTGAAAGGGTGGCCTATATGCACGGGGTGGGGCTTGTTGGTAGTTACAAGGTTGTCCACCGTATCTTTCAGCTGGGTATGCATTGTAGAATGGTCTTTGTCCATGATATCTCGGAGGGTGTTGTTGCCTAAAGGGTTAATTAGATCCTCTTGGCTCCATCCATCCTTGATTGGTCTGACCTTGATGCATATTCCTGCTGTAACTTCTATTTCCTTCAACAAAGTTAGAACCAAACTCAAAGCGAGAGGGGTGAGAGTTCATGGTAGCAAATAAAATTAAAAAGGAAAATTAAAAATAAATAAACAAACAAAAGAAAAATATTTACAATAACCAATAATAAGGCATACGTTAGCAAGTCCCCGGCAACGGCGCCATTTTGATGAGAGAACTTTTGCGTGGTCTAGAAATTTATGGATAAATCCTCGTTGCAAGTATAGTTTCTAAACCTTCAAAAGTTCTTTCATACAAACGTTTTGGGTATCACAAGTAACAAACCCCTTTAAAAATTGTTAACCGAGTATTCAAACCTCGGGTCGTCTTCTCAAGGAACTGCAAGGAGGTATGTTCTTATTATTGGCTATGGAGATTGTGAATTCGGGGTTTCAAGAATGAGGAATAAGTAATATAAATGGCAAGTAAAATAAATGGCAATTAAAATAAATAAATACTGTAAAGCAACTTTTGGCAAGGTGAGAGAAATTAGAAGTCCAACTTAGTTATCCCTCTCAACAATAATGAAAGTTGTATCTTAATTCCACTTAGTTAACCTTTGAAGCAAAGGTAAGTCAAGGGACTAATTAGTTTGACCTTCGAATCCTATTTATTTCCTAAGAGAAAGTTGGGATTATTGAAGTTCAGTTCGATTAGCAAGATAACGATTATCACTTACGCTGAGTTTGATAACTGTTGAGTTACTGATTTCTTAACCAAGACCAAAAGGGGGAAAAAGTAAATTGCTGGAATAAAATATCTTCAGATCGGAAGCAATGGTAACGTAAATAAAAGCAAGCAATCATAAACTGAAAATACTTCAATTATCATTAATTCAAACAATAATCAGTGACATGGAATAATTCATAAATTAAATTATAAAAGTAAATAATTAACTCAAATGCTGGAATAAATAAATAAAGTGAAAGGGAAGCTTAAAAACAAAGGAACATAAAAACCTGGATCGAGAGTCACTCTTACAAGCTAAGAGAAGTCCTAAATCCTAATCCTAAGAGAGAGAAGAGAGAACCTCTCTCAAAACTAAATCTAAAACATGTTTTTCACATACATCACATAATAAGGAAGGGAAAGTAAAACCATGCAATTAATATGAATAAGTGGGTGAAGGATTGAATAAATCACTCAAACTAAGCACAAAATAACTCATGAAATATGGGTTTATCAATCTTCATCCTCTTCAGAGGAAGAATAGTCTTCAGAGCTCATGAATAGTAGAAGGAGGTTTAATGGAATATCTATGGTCTCTATATGGGCCTCAGATTCCTTTAGGTCCTCAATAGGGGACTCCTTCTTGCCTGAGAGACATCCCATGAGGTCTTTCTCATTGGGATTCACGTCCTCTCCTTTCTCCCTAGGTTCGGCTATGTTGATTATGTCAATGGCCTTGCACTTTCTTTTTGGATTCTCTTCAGTATTGCTTGGGAGAGTACTAGGAGGAGTTTTAGTGACTTTCTTACTCAGCTGGCCCACTTGTGCCTCCAAATTTCTGATGGAGGACCTTGTCTCACTCATGAAACTTAAAGTGGCCTTAGACAGATCAGAGACTAAATTTGCTAAATTAGAGGTGCTCTGCTCAGAATTCTCTGTTTGTTGCTGAGAAGATGATGGATAAGGCTTGATATTGCCGGGCCTATTTCTTCCACCATTATTAAAGCCTTGTTGAGGCTTTTGTTGATCCTTCCATGAGAAATTTGGATGATTTCTCCATGATGAATTATAGGTGTTTCCATAAGGTTCACCCATGTAATTTATCTCTGCCATTGCAGGGTTCTCAAGATCATAAGCTTCTTCTTCAGAAGATGCCTCTTTAGTACTGTTGGATGCATTTTTCCATCCATGCAGACTTTGAGAAATCATGTAGACTTGCTGAGTCAACATTTTGTTCTGAGCCAATATGGCATTCAGAGCATCAATTTCAAGAACTCCCTTCCTTTGAGGTGTTCTATTATTCACGGAATTCCTCTCAGAAGTGTACATGAAATGGTTATTTACAACCATGTCAATAAGTTCTTGAGCCTCTGCAGGCGTTTTCTTTAGGTGAATGGATCCACCTGCAGAATGGTCCATTCTGAAAACATGTCAGAAGGACACCTTTTGGTCATCTGCTTGTATCTTTCCCAAGCTTCATAGAGGGATTCACCTTCTTTTTGTTTGAAGGTCTGAACATCCACTCTAAACTTGCTCAGCTTTTGAGGAGGAAAGAACTTAGCCAAGAAGGCCGTGACCAGCTTATCCCAGGAGTCCAGGCTATCTTTAGGTTGAGAGTCCAACCATATTCTAGCTCTGTCTCTTACAGCAAAAGGGAAAAACATGAGCCTGTAGACTTCAGGATCTACTCTATTAGTCTTAACAGTCTCACAGATCTGCAAGAATTCAGTTAAAAACTGGTAGGGATCTTCTGATGGAAGTCCACAAAACTTACAGTTCTGTTGCATTAGAGCAACTAATTGAGGTTTTAGCTCAAAATTGTTTGCTCCAATGGCATGAATTGAAATGCTTCTTCCATCAAACTTGGACGTAGGTGTAGTATAATCACCAAGCATCCTTCTTGCATTATTGTTGTTGGGTTCGGCTGCCATCTCATTTTCTTGTTCGAAAATTTCAGTAAGGTTGTCTCTGGATTGTTGTAATTTAGCTTCTTTTAGTTTCCTCTTCAGAGTCCTTTCAGGTTCCGGATCAGTTTCAACAAGAATGCCTTTTTCCTTGTTCCTCCTCATATGAGAAAGAAGAGAACAAAAAAGGAAGAAGAATCCTCTATGTCAAAGTATAGAGATTCCTTTATGTTAGTAGAAGAAGAAAGGGAATAAGAGTGAAGAAGAATGAATAATCCAAACACAAGGGTGAGGATAGGAGCAGAGATTTAATATGAAGAGAAGTGTTAGTAAATGAATAAATAAATAGAATAAGATGGGAGAGAGAAGTTTTCGAAAATAATTTTTGAAAAGGAGTTAATGATTTTCAAAAATTAAAGGTGAAATAAAATTAAAATTAAAATTTAAAACAACTAATTAATTAAAAGAATTTTGAAAAGGAAGGAGAAATTTTCAAAAATTAGAGAGGGAAAAGTAGTTAGGTGGTTTTAAAAAAGATAAGAAACAAACAAAAAGTCAATTAGTTAGTTGAAAAAGATTTGAAAAACAAATTTGAAAAGATAAAAAGATAAGAAGATATTTTGAAATCAAATTTTTAAAAAAGATAAAATTTTGAAAAAGATATGATAAAAAGATATGATTAAAAAGATATGGTTGGAAAAGATTTAATTTTTAAAATTAAAATTAATTACTTGACTAACAAGAAACTAAAAGATATGATTCTAGAATTTAAAGGTTAAACCTTTCTTAACAATAAAGTAACAAACTTCAAATTTTTGAATCAATCACATTACTTGTTAGTTAAGTTTCGAAAATTTGAAATAAAATAAAAAAAAGATTTTGAAAAATTAAATTAAAATTTTGAAAAATAGTAAGAAAAATGAAAAAAATTTGATTTTTTGAAAAAGTTTTGAAGAGATAAGGTTTTTAAAAATTGAAAATTTGACTTGACTTACAAGAAATAACTAATTTTAAAAATTTTTTGACTAAGTCAACTCAAATTTTCGAAATTTTGAGAGAAAAAAGGAAAAGATTTTTTTTATTTTCGAATTTTTTAATGATGAGAAAGAAAAACACAATTATGACCCAAAACATAAAAATTTTGGATCAAAACACATGATGCATGCAAGAACACTATGAATGTCAAGATGAACACCAAGAACACTTTGAAGATCATGATGAACATCAAGAACATATTTTTGAAAAAATTTTCAAGAAAAGAAAACATGCAAGACACCAAACTTAGAAATCTTTAATGCTTGGACTCTAATAAACGAAAAATGCATATGAAAAACAAGAAAAGACACAAAACATGAAAATTCAAAGATCAAATAAGAAGACTTACTAAGAACAACTTGAAGATCATGAAGAACACTATGAATGCATGAATTTTCAAAAAATGCATAAATTTTAAAAAACATGTGATTGACACCAAACTTAAAACATGACACAAGACTTAAACAAGAATCACAAAATATTTTTGGTTTTTATGATTTATGAATTTTTTTGTATTTTCTTTTATTATTTTCGAAAAATATATAGGAAAAAGAAAATAAGAAATTCAAAAATTTTTAAGAAGAATTCCAGGAATCTTTCAATGTTAGCCTAAAGCTCCAATCCAAGGGTTGGACATGGCTTAATAGCCAGCCAGCTTTAGGATGGCACATGCATTGAGGTGATTAGTTGAAGTCTCATTCCAAAAGGATTTGGATATGGCTTTACAACCAGCTAGGATTCAACATGCTTCATGAAACTCTAGAATCCATTCTTACAAATTCTGAAGCCATAGAATGATTTATTTTTAATAATAAAATTTTTTTCCGAAAATAGGGATAAATTTTTTTGAAAATTTTTTTAAAACAAAACAAAAAGAAAATTACCTAATCTGAGCAACAAGATGAACCGTCAGTTGTCCAAACTCGAACAATCCCCAGCAACGGCGCCAAAAACTTGGTAGGCGAAATTGTGATCTCTAATAATGGCTTCAACTTGGTATGCGCGTTTATAACTTAGCACTTTCTTCACAACCTCGCACAACTAACCAGCAAGTGCACTTGGTTGTCCAAGTAATAAACCTTACATGAGTAAGGGTCGATCCCACGGAGATTGTTGGTATGAAGCAAGCTATGGTCATCTTATAGATCTCAGTTAGGCGGATAATAATTGGTTATGGAGTTTTCGAATAATAATAATAAATAAACAGAAAATAAAGATAGAAATACTTATGTAGATCATTGGTGAGAATTTCAGACAAGTGTGTATAGGTGTGACGTTAGGATTTTTGCTAGTAAAGAATTTTATAAAGTCGTGTTGTAAGTATAGATTCTAAACCAACAGAAATCCCTTCGTACAAACGTTTTGGTTGTCACAAGTAACAAACCCCTAAATAAATTGATAACCGAAGTATTTAAACTTCGGGTCGTCTTCTCAAGGAATTGCAGGGAGGTGTGTTCTTATTATTGGTTATGAGTTTTGTAAATTGGGGGTTTTGAGAATGAGGAACAAATAAAATAAATGACAAGTAAAATAAATAAATGACTGTAAAATAAACTCTTGGCAAGGTATGAGAAATTGGAAGGCCTATCCTAGTTATCCTTATCAATGATGACGAAAATTGAATCTTAACTCCACTTAGTTAACCTCTACTGGTGCGAAGGAAGGTCAAGTGACTAATTAGTTTGATCTTCAAATCCTAGTTAATTCCTAGAAAAAGATTGGGATTATGGAAGTTCAAGCTAATTAGCAAAGATAGCGATTATCTATCACGTTGAGTTTGATAACTCAAGAGTTACTGATTTCCTAACCAAAGCCAAGAATGTGGAAAGCTAAATTGAAATCATAAGTATCTGGAATACCTCAAGTAACATTCATTCAAAGCAGTAAAATCTAACATGGAAAATATTCATAAGCCAATTGGGCAACATAAATCAAACATAAATAAAAGCATTAAAGTATCTCAAAGTAGAAGAGAAGTCAAAATAAAGGAATATTGAACCTGATGTGAAGATGAGATAAATCCTTAATTTCTAAAAATCCTAATCCTAAATCCTAAGAGAGAGGAGAGAGCCTATCTCTCTAAAAACTACATCTAAAACCTAAAATTGTGAGTAATGAATGAATTATCTGATTTTGCTCCACTTCCAGCCTCTAATCTATGTTTTTTGGGCCGAGAACTGGGTCAAAAACAGCCCATAAGTCACTTTCAGTGCTTTCTGGTCCGTACATATCGCGGCCAAGTGACGCGGAGGCGTCATCCACGCGTTTGCGTGGAATGAGATTCGCAAATGCGACGCGTTCGTGTGGAGCGCGCGTTTGCGTCATCTATCTATATGGCCACTATGGCGAATTATATATCAAATTGAAGCCCCAGACGTTAGCTTTCCAACACAACTAGAACCACCTCATTTAGACCTCTATAGCTCAAGTTATGACCGTTTGAGTGCGAAGAGGTCAGGCTGGACAGCTTAGCAGTTTCTTCAACTTCTTGTATTCCTTCCACTTTTGCATGCTTCCTTTCCATTCTCTAAGCTATTCTTGCCCTGTAATCCTTGAAATCACTTAACACACATATCAAGGCATCGAATGATACTAAGAGAGGATTTAAAATTAACTAAATTAAGACCAAAGAAACATGCTTTCAATCATAGCACAAAATCAGGAAAGAGAATGTAAAACCATGCAAATCATATGAATAAGTGGGCAAAGACCTGATAAAAACCGCTTAATTGAGCACAAGATAAACCATAAAATAGTGGTTTATCAAGGTGCTTTGTCCCTGTTGGATCTCTGCTTTCCTACTGCTTTCATTCAATCCTTCTTACTCCTTTCCATGTCAAGCTGTATGTAGGGCATCACCGTTGTCAATGGCTACATCCCATCCTCTCAGTGGAAATGGTCTAAATGCTCTACCACAGCACGGCTAATCATCTGTCGGTTCTCGATTATGTCGGAATAGAATCCCTTGATTATTTTGCGTTTGTCATCACGCCCAACAATCGCGAGTTTGAAGTTCGTCACAGTCATTCAATCCCTGAATCTTACTCGGATCATCCCATCAATTCTAGCTTATACCACGAAGATTCTGATTAAGGAATCCAAGAGATATGTGCCCGGTCTAAGGTAGAACGGAAGTGGTCATCAGTCATGCATTCTTAGGTGAGAATAATGATGAGTGTCATGGATCATCACATTCATCATGTTGAAGTGCAACGAATATCTTAGAATAGGAATAAACTGAATTGAATAGAAAATAGTAGTAATTGCATTAAAACTCGAGGTACAGCAGAGCTCCACACCCTTAATCTATGGTGTGTAGAAACTCCACCATTGAAAATACATAATGATGAAGGTCCAAGCATGGCCGAATGGCCAGCCCCCAAAACGTGATCACAGGATCAAAAATACAATCCAGGATCCAGGATGTCTAATACAATAGTAAAATGTCCTATTTATACTAGACTAGCTACTAGGGTTTACAGAAGTAAGTAATTGATGCAGAAAATCCACTTCCCGGGCCCATTTGGTGCGTGCTTGGGCTGAACTTGAGCTTTACACGTGCAGAGGCATCTTTTGGAGTTGAACACCAAGTTGTAACGTGTTTCTGGCGTTCAACTCTGGTTCGTGACGTGTTTCTGGAGTTTGACTCCAGAATGCAACATGGAACTGGCGTTGAGCGCCAGTTTACGTCGTCTAATCTCGAATAAAGCATGGACTATTATATATTGCTGGAAATCTCTGGATGTCTACTTTCCAAGAGCGCGCCTTTTGGAGTTCTGTAGCTCTAGACAATCCATTTCGAGTGCAGGGAGGTCAGAATCCAACAGCATCAGCAGTCTTTTGTCAGCCTTTTTTTAGAGTTTTGCTCAGGTCCCTCAATTTTAGCCAGAAAATACCTGAAATCACAGAAAAACACACAAACTCATAGTAAAGTCCAGAAATATGAATTTTATATAAAAACTAATAAAAACATCCCTAAAAGTAGCTAGATCCTACTAAAAACTACCTAAAAACAATGCCAACAAGCGTATAAATTATCCGCTCATCACTAACCATTGGACTGTCCCTCTGTCGCGCATCCCCAACTCGAGTTATACTCATCATAAACTTGATCATAATCATGATCCATATCCATCACCTTCACTGGTGAATATTTATGGGGGCGAGCTCATCCGGGATTTTCACAGTGCCCGGCCACACTTACGACATAGGGTCAGTAGAGTCTCGAGCCTCCACCTAGAGCACGTGGTGGCTAGCCACTGTTTTTTCCCAGGGATCTCGTGCCTCTGATAGTGGAAGTGCAAATCACAATTATCAATAATTCAGCATATACATGCATTCATTCTCATCCATGGATCAACATCCATATCAGCTATCTGGCTCGCGGTTCAGTCCAGAACCAGCCAGTATTCATATCATACATAGACATTTTAGCTCACGGTTCAGTCCAGAACCAGCCAATATTCATAGCATACACAGCCATTCCGGCTCACGGTTCAATCCAGAACTAGCCTATATCCATAATCATACACAGCCATTCCGGCCCATAACAAAATAGCACTTCCACCGTCTAACATCATCAAACTCATAAAATCGGCATTTAAGCCATAAATCACTTTTTCTCAAATCGTTTCACTTTGAAATCAAGTTTCAACTCTTTTCAGCCTTGGCTTTAGAAATCTCGTTTCTCAAATCATCTCAGGCTCATAAGCCAAATTTACTCAAAGTGTGTTCCCTTTTTAAAACAAAGCTACTCTCGGCATCCTCTTTCCAAACTTCCAAAACCATGGAAAATTAAAGATTCATTTTGGGAACATTCAAAATCATCCACCCCACAATTGGGAATTTTATAACAAAGTTTCTCGACAAAGTCCCAAGTCTTTAGGGGAGAATAACATAACTCATTTCGCCAAGTTCATCTAAGGTCATTAAAACCTTGGTTTCCTGATTTGAGTAATAAAATAGGATCTAAGCCAAACCGAGTCATATAATCATTCACTTCTTTCAAATCCTTTTCCTTTACTTAGGCAAAACCAACTTCAACCCCCATGATAAATTCTAGAACGTTTTAACAGTCCAAAATTGCTTTAGTCTTGCAAAAATTCAGAATTCAAAGAGTACTTAAAACCTTTCTCAAAACATTTCAAAATGAAACTTGTCAATAGACATTTAGGTTCTTTCAAAGTCATTGAAACTCCTCTAATTGAAACCCTCAAGTCAAATTCAAAGGCATTGCCCTTGTCACATTTAAAAACAGCTTTAAAACATAAGTCTCATCTAAATAACTTCCTCCTGAAAGAGATACAATGCCTTTCTTAAGAAGCAAGACTAAATCACAATTTCCTTTTTAATAATTCATTTCAAAAGCATGAATAATCCTTTTCTTGATAATTCAAATAAATAGTAGAAGTCTTTAACTCATCATTTTTCCAGACAACATTCAATAAAGACTCAGATTTTATAAAAATTTCGGCAGCATCTCCCCTAAAACTTGGACTTTTGCCACCCAGTTCGGGTCCTAACTAAACCGTTTCTCATTCCTTTTCAATAGCTCAAAACCATAAATCAATTCAAAAGCAAGCTAAATCCAACAGTCACCTCAGTGGCATATCTCAAGGAAACCTTTTCAAATTCAACTCAATATCAACCGATTTAACTCGTTTCCAAAGTTTAAAAGAATCGGTTCAGCAATAAATCATTTATCAAAACCAAATCAATTAAAGCAACCCAGGCTAAATTTTAAGGGTATTCTATCTTTCACATCATCAAAATAATTGACTCAGTTCAAACCAATCCTCAACGGATTAAACTCATATTTCAAATCTTTAAAGAATCAACTTCAAAACATTACATTTCACGAAGCTGCACAACAATTCAGCCAAACAAACATTCATAAGCTTTCGAGACAATCAAATAATACATAAGGCCGATACAATCACCAAATACACATTTTCTCACATCAGTATCCATATGTAATAATTCCTATACATAAAGTATAGTTTTGGAAAGCGCCCCTACCTCAAAATGCAAATTTCATAACCCAAATGCCTCATCAAGTCCTTTCCACCTCAAACCGAACTGACGGCAACCAAAACCTCAGCTCCAAGCCACTTTCGCAACAGTCTCAACAACTCTAATCGCAACATACAACAACCAAACTCAATCTTATAGCAATTAACGCCATAAACCTCCGCGTGAGATATCAGAATAATAATGAAAGGGCTTTCAAATCGAAACACTTATCGAACCGAAAGAGGAACGAATGAACCGACACCTCGGCGGTCTCCGAAACGGCTCGGCGGCAGCCCGGAAGCCACATCAAGCGGCAGCGGTGACGAATTCCAATCACGACAACTGAAACCAGCAGGTAGTGACCATAGTAACCTCGGAATTTAAAAAGGACAGACACCTTAAATAAAACCCTTACCGGCAAACTTTCCGGCGACGGCACAAGTAACTAGTAGCTCCGGCGGTGGTTCCGGTAGCCACAACAACTTCTTCGGCAGCCATACATGACAGGAGACAACCCCGGTTGCAGTTGGTTGGGCAGCGGCAGCTTCCGACGGCCATAGAAGCCTCGGCGGCCAGATCAATGGCACGACTTGTCCCTCCTTCTTTCACGGCTCCCATGACAGCAACCACCTAGCTCCGGTGATGGCACTCTCGCAACAACAGCGCCCAGGCATGTCGGCGAAGTCGCAAGGCAGCGTCCCTTCCTCACCAGCAGCAAAACCCACGACGATTTATGCACGGAAAACTTGTCTCTCAACAAATTTCCCTTCGGCAAGTATACCGAATTGTCGTCAAGTAATAACTCACAAAAGAGTGAGGTCGAATCCCACAGAGATTAACGGATTAAGCAATCAATGGTTAATTGATTATCCTAGTTAGACGGTTCAGATTTGGATGATGACTAGCAGGAAGTGTAAATGGCATAAAAATAAAGAAAGCAATAAAGTGCAGAAAAGTAGAATGGCAAGAAAAGTAAATGTAAGAACTAAAAATAAAATGAACATTGGGATCAAGAGATATTGCAATCCTCCAGATCAAGTTCATTCTCATCTTCTTCCTCAATCAATGCATTCATTGATCTCCTTGGCAATCTTAAGTGATTGGATCCCAATTCCTTGGAATTCAATCTCTCAAATCTTGATCAATAGCCAATTCCTTGGTCAATTGCTCATGAGAAGAGATGAAGTATGGTCACTGATTATACCACATGCATTCCCAAATCAAGTGTTGAAGGATTATAGTCACATATCCTTCCAAACCTAATTTGGTACAACATGAGAAAGCATTTCTAGCATGATATCTTCCAAGGTTCAGAAGAGATCCAAGTATGAATAGCTTCTTTTCCAAGATAACTACCCAATTGGATGAAGATCGAAAGCTTTCAAGCAAAATCAAGAGAAAAGATAGAAGAAGAAGAATGAAAACTATAATTGATCCATTGATTCACAATAGAGCTCTCTAACCCAATGAAAAGAGTTAGTTGATCATTGCTCTACCAAAATAGAAAAGAAGAAAGTGTAGGAAAGTAAAGATGAAGATTAAAACTGAAAATAAAACTTCAAAATTCATAAAGGAAAAGTACAAAGAAAAAAAAAGAAAAGTGTGTGAGGGGAGGGAGTCCGAAGACCCCTCTTCAATCCCCTAATTCCCGAATGCCCTCAATGTAAAGACTAAGGCCTTTATATAGGCTCTCCTAAATTACAAAATGAAATTAAAAGCAAATTACAATTAAATGAAAATTCCTATTCTAGATGCTTCTTGTGGTCTTGATTGGTTGACAATTGTGGGCTTGCTTGCTTGAGCTTTGAAGTGGACTTGAGAGAGAAGTGAGTAAAGTTGAGGTCCAGGTGCCAATGTTAGTGCTACCGTTAGCCACACTAACGCTACAAGTGTTGCGTTAGTGCTGAAGTTAGTGTGGCTAACGTCACACTTCCGACCAGTTGGTGTTTTTGGGACTTAAAAGATGCCTCTGGTTTGTACTCCAATTTCATGCCCACTATAGAGTATTATATATCGTTGGAAAGCTCTGAATGTCAGCTTTCTAACGCAACTAAAATCACCTCAATTGGACCTCTGTAGCTCAAGTTATACTCCTTTGAAGAAGGCATGATCAGGCTGCCAGGTGGGACTTTTGCCAACGTTAACTACCTCGTTAGCTAAGTTAACGTGGGAGTTAACGTGGCTCATAGTGGCTTATGTGGGCTCATTCCAACGTTAGTGACAATGTTGAGTGTCACTAACGTTGGCAATCACTTTCCTTCTTCACGTTAGCCTCCACGTTAACTAGGTTAACGTGGAAGTTAACGTGGCTCATTGGGGATGTGTGGGTTGCTTCCAACGTTAGTGACAATGTTTGGTGTCACTAACGTTGTCGACCACCATGTCTCTTCATATTAGCTTCCACGTTAACTAAGTTAATGTGGGAGTTAACGTGGCTTATTGCAACTTGGGCCAACGTTAGTGACAATGTTGAATGTCACTAACGTTGGCTTCCCCTTCTCCCCTTAACGTTAGAGGCCACGTTAACTAAGTTAATGTGGCAACTAACGTGGCCACTTATGAGTTTGGTCCAACGTTAGTGATAATGTTTAGTGTCACTAACGTTGGCTCCATTTCCTTTCTTCAAAGTTAATGCCACTAACTTTTTTCACTAACGTTGGGGCTTTCCTTCCTTCCACGTTAGTGCACACGTTAGTGTAACTAACGTAGCCACTAACGTGGCTCTTCTATTCTTCTTTCGGCCTGAAATCAATCAAACAAAGTGCATCAAAGTCTTTCTCTTAATCATGGATTATGCATCATCCAATTTGTCACTAAATTCATGCAAAATTCTCATGAAATCATGTAAAGTGCACAATGTATGCTTGAATCAAGATGTAGATGAATATCTACCCAAAACTGGCTTATTTCCTAAGAAAATGCATGAAACTACCTTAAAAATAGTAAGAAAAGGTCAGTAAAACTGGCCAAGATGCCCTGGCATCAACGGTGACCATGGCGAGGCAACTTGGCCGGTCAGTGGCGACAACGAGGATGCACGGCGGCGGCTGGTTCGCAGCAACAGCGCCCCTGGCAGCCAGCCTTCCAGCGCGACTTCTCTCCTCTCAGGTGCATCACAGCGGCGACAACCAGCGTGGATGCAATGGTGACGATGGCACGGCAGCTCCAAGCTCACAACCACCCTCACTCGCGAGCCAACCCCCATATCAATTCTGCTCTTTCTGGCGACGGCGCAACGGTGCGGTGGTGGCGGCGAACTCGTGACAGGCACGACGCGACTGCACGGCGTGAGATGAAGCCCCCTTCCCTTCCGATTTTGATCTCCCTCTTCTTGGATCCCTTCGCTTGTTTTCTTCGTTTCTTCTCAAGAGCAGTGGGTGTGTGTGTGTTCATCACAAGGCTGCACAGCAAAGAGGATGAAGGAGAGGCTGTTGGCTGCGCAACATGAAGAGAAGGGTTTTTGAGGATAGGTGTGGCAAAATTAGGGTTAGGGACACTATGGTAATTTCACCTAAAATTGGGAATAATATAGTAATTGAAACCCAATTTAAACCCAACAATAATATCTATAAAAATACTATTTGCTCATTAATTGCACCAATTATTTTCAATAAAATGTCCAAATCAAATAATTAGGAATAATATAATTAAATCATTTATTTTCCAAAGTAGCAGTACTAATATTTAAAATATTAATTATTTAATCCAAACCATACAGAAATCCGTATTATTTCACCACTATCAACTTTATAATCAAAATATAGAAAATAATCTAATAATTATAAAATTGGATAATAACCATAACTCGCCTCAAATTCAATAAATCAAAACTTACCTTAATTATCTTTAATAAAATAATTTCTGAAATTAAAGCTATAAATAACCATATGATTTAAGACTTGATCATAAAAAGACTTTTCAAAGGTTCTGGGTCTTACATTCTACCCACCTTATAAAAATTTTTGCCCTCAAAAATTGATACAAAATGAAAGAATTTTCATATCAGTTCACCCTTGAACACATTTAAGGAAGAAGCAAAAATATCTCAAAATATAAACATATATATGGTTTCTAAATACTTGGGTGATCGTATGCATAAAGATACAAAGGTAGGAGTGTGATTGCAAGGCAAACGTTACAAGATAGGCTCAATACACAAGGTCATATGATCTCAATGCCTCACAAAAACTTGAGGTGCCAAAATAGGGTGCAAATCAAGATAGGCGTTCACGAAGCAAAGATGACATGGTTCAAACATGTGATAGTAAAGTAAGGCATCGAAGGCTATAAAATAGGCTGGAGTTAAAACGATGTACTTAACATCCGCACACTAATCTCATATCAACATCAAAGCTTCAACTTTCCAACTCCATTAAGCACTTGCAACCTCATACCCGATCATAAGCCTAACAACCGCAAGCTCGTTTGCAAGGGACAAAGCACCCACAACTCATCATAACGTTACACACTTACCGCTTCACCTTCCATATATACATATCACATCTTAAAGAACTAATGCATCGCGTTACTACGTCTACAAGTCGCACGTGATATCAAAACAATTCTCGAGTCTACTCAGAAGGATACCAGATTCAGAAAGGAGGGACACATGTCAAGAATAATACTCATAGATTTGAGAGAATATATCCAATCCAGGTAAACAAAGACGCTCTACCAATGAAGTTTACTAGAAATAAATCGATTGACAACTTCAAAGATAACCCTTGTATCACAGAAATTCAATAAGATCCATAGGAAGAAAATCAGCGCATTGGTTTGAAACAAATTCAAGCTGAGTCGAAGAAGTTTGAGGTTTATAGAGAAGAATTTCTCAAATCAAAGACAAAGCTCACAGAACTCAAGAGCACGATTAAAATGCTTCCGAATGCATTGTTCACAAAATAATAAAAAACTTGCAAAAAAATCACTTCGCAATCTAAAAGAAAAGTTAAGCACCAAGCCTCCTTCAAAAGAAAAATAAAAGCATAAACGTGGCTTTGTTTTTAATACGCTTTCATGTTGAAGTAGATCATGTAGAGTTTTAAAAACAAACTGTACAAAAGTTTAGCTAAGAGCTAAAATAGTTCCTCAAATATTTTAGAAAGATAGTTAGGTGCAGAATCTTAACCAAAAGTAGTTCAAAAGACTCGAAAGAAAAATCAAATGCTTGCTCAAAAATTCTCAAAGTCCACATTTGAACAAGCGTGTAGAACATTCATAACAAGGACGAAAGAGAAAATTAAACTCTTTTTGGAAAAGAAATTCCGAGATAAAAATTTGCTTACAATTTGGTAAAGGAAATAAGTGGTGTGTTACAAATGAACAGGTTTCCATTAAACAAGGAAACTTTTCAAACCCTCATTTAAAATAGCGCATGTCAACTTCAAAATAATTTTGTCAAAAATTGAACAATGGTTTCAATTATAACCAAGCAACTGAAAAATAAGTTCGATTTAGAACTTCTTCATAAAGAATTCAATCTGCTTTATAAAATTCAAAACAAGTCTCCAAAAGTATACTTGAAATCACCATCTTACAACAATATCCAAGAAGATTAGGATTTACTTGAAAAGGAGTCAAGCCATACAAGAAAAGATCTTAACCAAAATAGTTCAAACAAGATCCACTAGGCATGAGACATCAAATAAGCTTTCAATTGATCCAAAAGAATACAAAAGTTATAGAAAAAGACAACTCAATCATTAGTAATTTCCCAAGGATAAATCTTTGACTAAAAACTCTGGTAGAGACAATGAGAGGATAAATGATGCACTATTTTGAAACGAATCAAACTTACTCATATAAGAATGAGATTCACAAAAAGGAAAAACTAAGATCAATGGCAATATTTACAAGATGTAAGAGATCAGTTAAAAATAAGGTCAAGCTTGACATTCATGGAGATGGAAGGCTTAAGGAAGACTTTAGTCTGTTCGTAAGAAGAAAGCCATGAGTCCAGCATTTTCAAAAGAAATAACAATGACACAAACAATGGGGTATGCTATATCAAACTCAATTTAAAAATAAATCAAGTGAAGTTTATCAAACGGAACTCAATCAAAGTAAGCGAAAAATCATTTCTTTCCAGAATTTTGAAAAATACCTAAATACATAATCAAATGAAGATGTGCATTAGAACTGTAGTAAAATTAGTAGAAAAATCAAATTGTACTTAAAGTAAATGCAGTTCCACAAACCAGATAAAGTATAGGCGAGGAATTAGAAATAAATAGTTGTCAAATTGTATAAGAAATCTTCAGGGTTCCACATATAGATAAGTGTATATCTAGTCAATAGTAATTTTTATAAAAATCTCAAAATTGGCTGTGATCACTGTCAAATAAGAGAAAATCTGAGTCAACAAGTTCTCTAAGAATGGACTCGGAATCCGGAGTTAAAATGCACAACGCAATAGGACAAGTTCAAAGCTATAGCAAGGAATACATGAATCAATAAGGACTCAAACAAAGAAAGATAGATGCAACAAGGGTTTCAAACAAGCATATGCACTTTAAGATCAAACAAGGATGCATATGAATAGAGGAATAGAGTTGGAAAATCAAACCACCTTTCTAAAGGATTAGCAAACAAGAACCTCAAGTTAGGCTATGAAAGAACAGGTCGACTCGAACTAAATTCAAGACACACAACTGAATAGCCTCGAGAAATAGTCTCCAACGTCCCCAAAACCCGCGATTCACTTCACTCAAACTAGTACGTCATCTATGATAACCCTGTGATGCCAGGGCATCTAGGCCAGTTTCACTGACCTTTTCTTTACTGTTTTAGGTTAGTTTCATGCATTTTCTTAGTGAATAAGGCAAGTTTTGGATGAAAATACACTTACACCTTGATTCAAGCAACTATTGTGAATTTCACATGATTTCATGAGGATTTTTGCTAGAATTGAATGATAAATTGATGATGCATAATCTCATGACTTTGGCTAGAGCTTTGATGCACTTTATTTACTTGATTTCAGGACAAAGGAAGCAAGGAAGAACTACGTTAGTACTCACGTTAATCTAGTTAACGTGACCACTAACGTGGAATGGTAAATAGCTTGCAACATTAATGAGAAAAGTGATCACCAATAACGCCTGCGAAGCCATCATAAGCCCACGTTAATCACCACGTTAACTAGGTTAACGTGGTAGTTAACGTGGAGACACAAGAAAGCTCCAACGTTAGTGGTAAAGGTGAACACCACTAATGTTCCAAGATTTGGCAATAAGCCACGTTAAGAGTCACGTTAACTTAGTTAACGTGAACTCTAACGTGGAAGAGAGGAACAGCCAACGTTAGTGACACTCACCTTTGTCACTAACGTTGGATCAAACTAGCATTGCCCACGTTAGTGGTCACGTTAAGACCACTAACGTGAAAGTTAACGTGGAGCTAAGATTGATGAGCCAACGTTAGTGACACTCACCTTTGTCACTAACGTTGGAGATGGCATTCACTACCACGTTAGTGGCCACGTTAACTTAGTTAACGTGAGCTCTAACGTGGAGAGTAGGGGCACTTGGAGCGTTAGTGACAAAGGTAAGTGTCACTAACGCTCTCGAAGGTGAGGCATAACCACGTTAAGAGCCACGTTAGTTACACTAACGTTACACTAACGTGAACTCTAACGTAGGGACAAAGGACACAAGGCAACGTTATTGGGAAAGGTGAGTCCCAATAACGCTTGTGAAGGTTTATAAGGCAACGTTATTGGGAAAGGTGAGTCCCAATAACGCTTGTGAAGGTTTACAAGGCTACGTTAGTGGTCATGTTGGTGCCACTAATGTTGGAGTTAACGTGGGCTATATGGGGTTGGAACGTTAGTGAAAAATGTGATTGCCACTAATGTTCTCGAACCCACAATGTCACTTAACGTTAACTTCACTAACGCTCATGCCTAATTCATACTTCTCTGCAAGCTGAGCCCACTAAAGATTGTAACTGCTTCAACTCAAGATCTAAGGCCCACATCCAAGACTTGAAGAACTCACTAGAAGATCAAGAGAAGTAGTATATATAGGAGTAGTTTTGAACTATAGAGGAGCTCGGCATTTTGGAGAACTACCCTCTGTATATTTACTTTTCTGCACTTTCAGCTAGGGATGTATTCTTTTCTACCATTTTCCCTTTCTTGAGCTATGAACAACTAAACCCCTTTCATTGGGTTAGGGAGCTCTGTTGTAATTTGATGGATCAATTATAGTTTTCATTCTCTTCTTCTTTCTTCTCTTTTGATTTACTAGAAAGCTTTCGATCTTAATTCAATTGGTTAGTTGTCTTGGAAAAGAAACTCTCCATAATTGGATCTCCTCTGAGCCTTGGAAAAGGGATGAGGAGATCATGCTAGAAATGCTTTCTCATGTTGGACCAAATTGGAGTCTGGGCGGATATAGCGACATGTAATCCTCCCAACACTTTGATTTGGAAATACATGTGGTATAATCAGTGACCACACTTCATCTCTTCTCATGAGCAATTAAATCAAAGAATTGGGCAATTGTTCAAGCTTAGAGAGATTGGGTTGCCAAGGAATTGGAACCCAATCACTTAAGATTGCCAAGGAGATCAATAGATGCTTTGATTGAGGAAGAGATGAAAATGAATTTGATCCAGAGAATACAACATCTCCTGAGCCCAATGAATTCCCCATTTATGATCTTACCCATTCTCTTTACTTTCTGCCATTTATTTTCATGCTCATTTTCCCAAATCCCCATCTAAGATTCTGCACTTTATTTTCTGCTATTTACTTTCCCGCCATTTAATTTTCTGCAATTCTCAAACTACATTTTCTTTAGCTCAACTAGCATACTCTTCCAACTAAAGTTGCTTGACCAATTAATCCCTGTGGGATTCGACCTCACTCTATTGTGAGTTTTTACTTGACGATAATTCGGTATACTTGCCGAAGGGAAATTTGTTGAGAGACAAGTTTTCATGCATCAAGTTTATGGCGCTGCTGTCGGGGATTGATTTTGTATCAACAATGATTAAGTTGGAAGCTCACTAGATTGAGCATTTTTTTCCTTTGTTGTTTACTCTATTCAGTCATTTATCTTCATTTTCTTTAGCTTCTTCTTCATCCGCTTTACCCTCTCTTTTTTTCTTTCTTTCTTTGTTATTATCTACAATTCTGCTCACTAACCCAATAACTGTTTGATAATTTGCATCACTCACACTAACAATCACTCTAACAAGAATAATCTCTTCATTTCATCTTTTGATGTGTGCTTTGTTAGTTGTATGACAGGGAGAAGAGGGGGAGCTTCAACTTCCTTTGATTCAGAACCTGAAAGTACCCTCCGGAGACTAAGGAGGGAAGCAAGAGGGAAAGGAGTTGTTAGTACTGAGGAAGAGGAAGAGTACTTTAAAACTAATATGGAAGAGAACTTGGAAAACAATCATGAAGGAGAAGCTCACAACCATGCTAGAGAAGGCCCTGCAAATCATGCTGGGCAAGAAATGAGAGTTCTAGGCTCCTACATCAATCCAAATCCAGGAAACTGTGAAAGTAGCATCCAGAAGCCCACCATACATGCCAACAACTTTGAACTAAAACCCCAGCTCATCACCCTTATTCAAAACAACTGCTCATTTGGAGGAAGTGCTCAAGAAGACCCCAATCAACATCTAACCATCTTCCTGAGAATTTGTGACACTATGAAGTCTAATGGAGTCCACCTAGATGTCTATAGGCTGCTTTTGTTCCCTTTTTCACTCAGGGACAAGGCATCCAAGTGGCTTGAATCCTTTCCAAAGAAGAGCTTAACAAATTGGGAAGATGTGGTGAACAAATTTTTGGCAAGATTCTACCATCCTCAAAGAATTAATAGGCTGAGAGCTGAGGTGCAGACTTTCAGGCAACAAGATGGTGAGACTCTCTATGAGGCATGGGAGAGGTTCAAGGACTTAACAAGAAGATGCCCACCAGATATGTTCAATAAATGGGTTCAACTTCACATTTTCTATGAAGGTCTTTCCTATGAGTCAAAGAAGGCTGTAGATCATTCATTAGGGGGCTCTCTAAACAAGAAGAAAACCATTGAAGAGGCCATAGATGTCATTGAAACAGTAGCTGAGAATGACTATTTCTATGCCTCTGAAAGAAGTAATACTCGAGGAGTAATGGAGCTGAACCACATGGATGCATTGCTAGCTCAAAATAAGATGATCACCAAGCAGCTAGCAAATCTCACCAAAAAGGTAGAGGAAAACCAAGTTGCAGCAGTCATCACTTCATCACCATCTCAAGAAAGAGTGAATATAGGAGAAGAAGGTGACTGGGAATAAGCCAACTATGTTGGAAACTCACTTAGACAAATCCATAACCCATACTCCAAAACTTACAACTCTGGATGGAGAAATCACCCCAACTTTGGTTGGGAAAATCAACAAGACCAAGGTCAAGACTAGAGACGCCACAACCTCAATTCCAACAACAATGCAACTCACCAACATACCTCACAGAGATCCTATCAACACCCACCTAACCACCCTTCTCACCCACCTAACCCCAATCCACCATCACTAACAAACGATAGACTTTTAAAAATTGAGACTCTACTTGAAGATTTATGTAGAGAAGTCCAAGACAACAAGGTGTTTAAGGAAGAAGTGCGAGCCAATATCAAAAACCAAAGAGAAATCATCAAGAGACTGGAGTCCCAAGTAGGGTATCTATCTCAACAAATTCCCAAACCCATTGATGGATTTCCCAGTGACACGGAGAAGAACCCAAGAGGAGAAACAAAGAAAGTAAGGTGGGAAGAATGTAAGATGATCACCACAAGTGATGAGAGGAGTATGAAGGAAGTAGAACACCTCCAAGACAGTCAAAAGGGAAACCAGGAAGAAAGAGACCATGCACCCCAACCTACACTCAAGGAAGAACTAAAGAGAAGGGAGATACTGAACCCATATGCACCCTTTCCCCAAAGGCTTAAAGGTGGTGTAGCAGGGAGAATGTATTCAAGGTTCCTCGACATGTTTGCATCTCTTGATGTAAATATACCATTTATTAAAGCCCTCCAGCAAATGCCTTCCTACATAAAGTATATAAAGGAGCTATTAGCCAGAAAGAGTTCATTGAAAGGTGGACAAACAATAAAGATAAAAAGGGATTGTAGTGCTCTCATTCAACCAGGGCCACCCACAAAGAAGAAGGATCCAGGTAGTTTCCACATTCCCTGTGCCATAGGAAAAACAATGATTGATAAGGGACTCTGTGACTTGGGAGCAAGTATCAACCTAATGCCTCTATCCCTCATGAAAAAGCTTCAAATTAATGAGCTAACACCCATAGATGTAATCATCAAATTGGCTGACAAAACTCAAAAACAGGCACTAGGAGTGGTTGAGAATGTGTTAGTAAAGGTTGGGAACTACTTCCTCCCTACAGACTTTGTTGTCCTGGAAATAGATGAAAATCCTATTCACCCCATCATTCTGGGAAGGCCCTTATTAGCCACAGCTAGAGCACTCATAGATGTGGAGCGAGGAGAGCTAGTGCTGAGAATACATGATGATCAGCTCACCTTCAATGTTTTCAACCTCTCACAAGAAGCAGACCATGATAACAAAAAGTCAGAGGAAAAGCAAACAAAAGAGCTGACGGCAGAGCTAAACAAGGGAGCACAAGCACCACACTTCATGACTCCTATGATTAACAACCAATGTGATCAGAAGGAGCAACAGCCAAGTGTAATCCAAAAGGAACCAGACCCACCAGAGTCATATGAGATGGGCATTTGGTGGACGAAATTGTGATCCATATTCTTTGTATTTGTATGAAATCATTATTATGGCACCGGTTGAATTCACAACTCCGTTCAACTAACCAGCAAGTGTACTGGGTCGTCCAAGTAATAAACCTTACGTGAGTAAGGGTCGATCCCACAGAGATTGTTGGTATGAAGTAAGCTATGGTCACCTTGTAAATCTCAGTTAGGCAGATTAAATTGGTTTATGGTTTCGAAAATTAATAATAAACTAGAAATAATAAAAGGGATAGAATACTTATGCAGATTCATTAGTGGGAATTTCAGATAGGCGAATGGAGATACTGTATGGCTCAAGAACGCCTACTTTCCTATTGCTTCAACTCAATCCTTCTTACTCCTTTCCATAGCAAGCTGTGTATAGGGGTTCACCGTTCGACGATGGCTACTTTGTATCCTCTCTGGAAAATGGTCCTCTGCGCTGTCACTCGCATGGCTAATCGTCTGGAGGCATCACACTGGCCGAAGGCTACATCCCATCCTCGCAGTGAAAACTACGCTCACGCGCTCTGTCACAGCACGGCTAATCACTGGTTGGTTCCCGCTCCTGCTGGAATAGAATCCCTTGATTCTTTTGCATCTGTCACTAACGCCCAGCACTTGCGAGTCTGAAGCACGTCACAGTCATTCATTACCGGAATCCTACTCGGAATACCACAGACAAGGTTAGTCTTTCCGGATTCCCAGGATCCTACTTGGAATACCACAGACAAGGTTAGACTTTCCAGATCCTCATAAATGCCGCCATCTATCTAGCTTATACCATGAAGATTCTGTTGGGGAATCTAAGAGATACACATTCAAGCTCGGTTGCAAGTAGAACGGAGGTGGTTGTCAATCACGCGCGTTCATAGGTGAGAATGATGATGAGCGTCACATAATCATCACATTCATCATGTTCTTGGGTGCGAATGAATATCTTGGAATAAGAATAAGAGAGGATTGAATAAAAAGTAGTAGTAATTGTATTGAAACTTGAGGTACAGCAGAGCTCCACACCCTTAATCTTTGGTGTGCAGAAACTCCACCGTTGAAAATACATAAGTAAAAGGTTCAGGCATGGCCGAATGGCCAGCCCCCTGAGTGATCAAGAGACCGAATAATCAAAGGCTAAACAGTCAAGAGATTAAACTGTCAAAAGATGTCTAATACAATAGTAACTTATCCTATTTATACTAGACTAGCTACTAGGATTTACATGAGTAAGTAATTGATGCATAAATCCACTTCCGGGGCCCACTTGGTGTATGCTTGGGCTGAGCTTGATCAATCCACGAGCTGAGGCTTCTCTTGGAGTTGAACTCCGAGTTATGACGTGTTTTGGGCGTTCAACTCCGGATCATGACGTTTTTCTGGCGTTTAACTCCAGACAGCAGCATGTACTTGGCGTTCAACGCCAAGTTACGTCGTCAATTCCCGAATAAAGTATGGACTATTATATATTGCTGGAAAGCTCTGGATGTCTACTTTCCAACGCCGTTAAGAGAGCGCCATTTGGAATTCTGTAGCTCCAGAAAATTCATTTCGAGTGCAGGGAGGTCAGATTCCAACAGCATCAGCAGTCCTTTTGTCAGCCTTTTTCAGAGTTTTGCTCAAGTCCCTCAATTTCAGTCAGAAATTACCTGAAATCACAGAAAAACACACAAACTCATAGTAAAGTCCAGAAATGTGAATTTAACATAAAAACTAATGAAAACATCCCTAAAAGTATCTTGAACTTACTAAAAACTACCTAAAAACAATGCCAAAAAGCGTATAAATTATCCGCTCATCACAATACCAAACTTAAATTTTTGCTTGTCCCCAAGCAACTGAAAATCAAATAGGATAAAAAGAAGAGAATATACTATAGATTCCAGAATATCAATGAATATTAATTATAATTAGATGAGCGGGACTTGTAGCTTTTTGCTTCTGAACAGTTTTGGCATCTCACTTTTTCCTTTGTAGTTTAGAGTGATTGGCGTCTCTTAGGAACTTAGAATTTCGGATAGTGTTATTGATTTTCCTAGTTAAGCATGTTGATTCTTGAACACAGCTACTTATGAGTCTTGGCTGTGGCCCTAAGCACTCTGTTTTCCAGTATTACCACCGGATACATAAATGCCACAGACACATAACTGGGTGAACCTTTTCAGATTGTGACTCAGCTTTGCTAGAGTCCCCAGTTAGTGGTGTCCAGAGCTCTTAAGCACACTCTTTTGCTTTGGATCACGACTTTAACCACTCAGTCTCAAGCTTTTCACTTGGACCTTCATGACACAAGCACATAGTTAGGGACAGCTTGATTTAGCCGCTTAGACCTGGATTTAATTTCCTTAGGCCCTCCTATCCATTGATGCTCAAAGCCTTGGATCCTTTTTACCCTTGCCTTTTGGTTTTAAGGGCTATTGGCTTTTTCTGCTTGCTTTTTCTTTTTCTTTCTATTTTTTTTCGCCATTTTTTTTCTTCGCAAGCCTTTGCTTTTCACTGCTTTTTCTTGCTTCAAGAATCAATTTCATGATTTTTCAAATTGTCAATAACATTTCTCCTTGTTCATCATTCTTTCAAGAGCCAACAATTTTAACATTCATAAACAACAAGATCAAAATTATGCACTGTTCAAGCATTCATTCAGAAAACAAAAAGTATTGTCACCACATCAATACAATTAAATTAAATTCAAGGATAAATTCGAAATTCATGTACTTCTTGTTCTTTTGAATTAAAACATTTTTCATTTAAGAAAGGTGAAGGATTAATGGATTTTATTCATAGCTTTAAGGCATGGTTACATACTAATGATCATGAAATAAAGACACAAAACATAGATAAACACAACATTAAAAAACCGAAAACAGAAAGAAATAAAGAACAAGGAATGAATCCACCTTTAGTGGCGTCTTCTTTTTGAAGGACCAACAATGTCCTTAAGCTCTTCTATGTCCCTTCCTTGCCTTTGTTGCTCCTCCCTCATTGCTCTTTGATCTTCTCTTATTTCTTGGAGAATGATGGAGTGCTCATGATGTTCCACCCTTAATTGTTCAACATTGTGGCTCAAATCTTCTAAGGAAGTGTTGAGTTGTTCCCAATAGTTGTTTGGAGGAAAGTGCATCCCTTGAGGCATCTCAGGGATTTCTTGATGATGAGCTTCCTCATGCATCTCTTGAGAACCGTGAGGGGTCTCTCTTGCTTACTCCATCCTCTTCTTGGTGATGGGCTTATCCTCTTCAATGAGGATGTCTCCTTCTATGATAACTCCAGCTGAGTAACATAGATGGCAAATAAGGTGAGGAAAAGCTAGCCTTGCCATGGGTGAAGGCTTGTCGGCTATTTTGTAGATTTCATTGGAGATGACCTCATGAACTTCTACTTCCTCTCCAATCATGATACCATGAATCATGATGGCCCAATCCACAGTAACTTCAGATCGGTTGCTAGTAGGAATGATGGAGCGTTGAATGAACTCCAACCATCCTCTAGCTATAGGCTTGAGGTCCAGTCTTCTTAGTTGGATTGGCTTGCCTTTGGAGTCTCTCTTCCATTGAGCTCCTTCCACACAAATGTCCATAAGGACTTGGTCCAACCTTTGATCAAAGTTGACCCTTCTAGTGTAGGGGCGTTCATCTCCTTGCATCATGGGCAAGTGAAACGCCAACCTCACATTTTCCGGACTAAAATCTAAGTATTTCCCCCGAACCATTGTAAGATAGTTCTTTGGACTCGGGTTCATACTTTGATCATGGTTTCTAGTGATCCATGCATTGGCATAGAACTCTTGAATCATTAAGATTCCGACTTGTTGCATGGGGTTGGTTAGGACTTCCCAACCTCTTCTTCAGACTTCATGTCGGATCTCCAGATACTCATTTTTCTTGAGCTTGAAAGGGACCTCAGGGATCACCTTCTTCTTTGCCACAACATCATAGAAGTGGTCTTGATGGCTCTTGGAGATGAATCTTTCCATCTCCCATGACTCGGAGGTGGAAGCTTTTGTCTTCCCTTTTCCTTTTCTAGAGGATACTCCGGCCTTAGGTGCCATTGATGGTAATGGAAAAACAAAAAGCTTATGCTTTTACCACACTAAACTTAAAATATTGCTCGCCCTCGAGCAAGAGAAGAAAGAAGAGAAGAAGAAGAAGAAGAAAATATGGGAGAGAGGGAGAGAGGTAGGTTCGGCCTAGGTGAAGAAGAAGGGGGTGTGTTGTGTGAAAATTAAGTAGAAAGGAAGGGTATTTATAGGGAGAGGGGGGTATGTATTCGGCCATTTAGGGTGGGAATGGGTGGGAAATTGGTTTTGAATTTTTGAAGGTAGGTGGGGTTTATGGGGAAGAGTGGATGGATGTGAGTGGTGAATGGGTTGATTGGGAAGAGGAATTGAGGTGATTGGTGAAGGGTTTTGGGAAAGAGTGTTTATTAGGAAGAGAGATTCAGAGATTGAAGTTGTTGGGAAGTGTGACATGGGGAAGAGAAATCACAAAAATAGGATTAGGAGGTAAGGTGGGAATATGTTAGGTGGGGATCCTGTGGGGTCCACAGATCCTGAGTTGATCCTGTGGGGTCCACAGATCCTGAGGTGTCAAGGAATTCCATCCCTGCACCAAATAGGCATGTAAAATGCCTTCGTGCATCATTCTGGCATTAAAACGCCCATTGGTGCACATTCTGGGCGTTCAACGCCCATGTAAAGCATGTTTCTGGCGTTGAACGCCAGTTTCATGCTTGTTACTGGCGTTCAGCGCCAGCTTTTCTTCTTTGGGCACATTCCTGGCGTTCAGTGCCAGAATGTTGCTTGTTTCTGGCGTTCAGCGCCAGAATGATGCTCTGTTCTGGGCATTGAATGCCAGCCAGATGCATCTTACTGGCGTTGAACGCCAGCCTGTGCGTCCTCCAGGGTGCGAATTTTTTCTGCTGTTTTTGACTCTGTTTTTAATTTTTATGATTTTTTTTCGTGACTCCTCATGATCATGTACCTAATAAAACATAAAATAACAATAAAATAGAATAAAAAAAAAATTAGATAAAATTGGGTTGCCTTCCAACAAGCGCTTCTTTAATGTCAATAGCTTGACAGTGGCTCTCATGGATCCACAAGGTGATCAGGTCAATGTTGTATAGTCCCAACACCAAACTTAGAGTTTGGATATGGGGTCTTAACACCAAACTTAGAGTTTAGTTGTGGCCTCACAACACCAAACTTAGAGTTTGACTGTGTGGGCTCTTCTTGACTATGAACTGAGAGAAGCTCTTTATGCTTACTCTCCTCTGTCACAGAGGGATGGCCATGTGCCTTAAACACAAGGTAGTCCCCATTCAATTGAAGGACTAATTCACCTTTGTTGACATCTATCACAGCTCCTGCTGTGGCTAGGAAAGGTCTTCCAAGGATGATACAATCATCCTCTTCCTTCCTAGTGTCTAAGATTATGAAATCAGTAGGGATGTAAAGGCCTTCAACCTTTACTAACACGTCCTCTACTATTCCATAAGCTTGTCTCAATGACTTGTCTGCCAGTTGTAATGAGAACAAGGCAGGTTGTACCTCAATGATCCCCAGCTTCTCCATTACAGAGAGTGGCATAAGATTTATCCCTGACCGTAGATCACACAGAGCTTTTTTAAAGGTCATGGTGCCTATGGTACAAGGTATTAAGAATTTGCCAGGATCTTGTTTCTTTTGAGGTAGAATTTTCTGAATCCAAGTATCCAGTCCATTAATGAGCAAGGGAGGTTCACTTTCCCAAATCTCATTACCAAATAACTTGGCATTCAACTTCATGATAGCTCCTAAATATTGAGCAACTTGCTCTCCAGTTACATCTTCATCCTCTTCTGAGGAAGAATAGTCTTCAGAGCTCATGAATGGCAGAAGGAGATTTAATGGAATCTCTATGGTTTCTATATGAGCCTCAGATTCCTTTGGATCCTTAATAGGAAACTCCTTCTTGCTTGAGGGACGTCCCAGGAGGTCTTTCTCACTAGGATTTTCGTCCTCCTCCTCCCTTGTGCATTCGGCCATATTGACTATGTCAATGGCTTTGCACTCTCCTTTTAGATTCTCTTCTGTAGTGCTTGGGAGAATACTGGGAGGAGTTTCAATGACTTTCTTACTCAGCTGGCCCACTTGTGCCTCCAGATTTCTAATGGAGGATCTTGTTTCACTCATGAAACTGAAAGTGGATTTTGACAGATCAGAGACTACATTGGCTAAATTAGAGGTGTTTTGTTCAGAATTCTCTGTCTGTTGCTAAGAAGATGATGGATATGGCTTGCTATTGTTCAGCCTATTGCGTCCACCATTGTTAAAGCCTTGTTGAGGCTTTTGTTGATCCTTCCATGAGAAATTTGGATGATTTCTCCATGATGGGTTATAAGTGTTTCCATAAGGTTCACCCATGTAATTAACCTCTGCCATGGCAGGGTTTTCAGGATCATAAGCTTCTTCAGAAGCTGCCTCTCTAGTACTGTTGGATGTATGTTGCCATCCATTCAGATTTTGAGAGATCATGTTGACCTGTTGAGTCAACACTTTGTTCTGAGCCAATATGGCATTCAGAGCATCAATTTCAAGAACTCCTTTCTTCTGAGGTATCCCATTATTCACGGGATTCCTCTCAGAAGTGTACATGAACTGGTTATTTGCAACCATATCAATGAGCTCTTGAGCCTCTTCAGGCATTTTCTTCAGGTGAATAGATCCACCTGCAGAATGGTCCAATGACATTTTCGAAAATTCAGAGAGACCATAATAGAATATATCTAATATGGTCCATTCTGAAAATATGTCAGATGGACATCTTTTGGTCAGCTGCTTGTATCTTTCCCAAGCTTCATAGAGGGATTCACCATCTTTTTGTTTGAAGGTTTGAACATCCACTCTCAGCTTGCTCAGCTTTTGAGGAGGAAAGAATTTATCCAAGAAGGCAGTGACCAGCTTATCCCATGAGTCCAGGCTATCCTTGGGTTGTGAATCCAACCATATTCTAGCTCTGTCTCTTACAGCAAAAGGAAAAAGCATGAGTCTGTAGACTTCAGGATCAACTCCATTCGTCTTCACAGTCTCACAGATCTGCAAGAACTCAGTTAAAAACTGATAAGGATCTTCAGATGGAAGTCCATAAAACTTGCAGTTTTGTTGCATTAAGGCAACTAGCTGAGGTTTCAGCTCAAAGTTATTGGCTCCAATAGCAGGAATGGAGATGCTTCTTCCATCAAACTTGGACGTTGGCTTTGTGAAGTCACCAAGCATTCTCCTTGCATTGTTATTATTTTCGGCTGCCATCTCCTTCTCTTGTTCGAAAATTTCTGAAAGGTTACCTTTAGAATAATTTATTTTAGCTTCTCTTAATTTCCTCTTCAGAGTCCTTTCAGGTTCTGGATCAATTTCAACAAGAGTGCCTTTATCCCTGTTCCTGCTCATATGAAAGAGAAGAAAACAAGAAAAGAAAGAGGAATCCTCTATGTCACAGTATAGAGATTCCTTTATGTTAGTAGAAAAAGAACGGGGTAGAAGAATGAAGAAGAATTCGGATTTTTAGATGGAGAGAGGTGAAGAGAAGTGTTAGTAAATAAATAATTAAATAGAAGAAGAAAAGAGAAGGGAGATTTCGAAATTAATTTTGAAAAAGGGGTTAGTAATTTTCGAAAATTAAAGATAAAATTAAAATTAAAATTAAAATTTGAAACAATTAATTAATTAAAAAAAAAAGAATTTTTGAAAAAGGGGTAAGATATTTTCGAAAATTAGAGAGGGAAAAATAGTTAGGTGGTTTTGAAAAAGATAAGAAACAAACAAAAAGTTAGTTAGTTGATTGAAAAAGATATTGAAATTAAATTTTAAAAAGATAAGAAGAAAAAGGAGTTAGATAAGATATTTTGAAATCAAATTGTGAAAAATATAAAATTTTAAAAAGGATAAGATAAAAAGATAAGATAAAAGTTTTAAGAAAAATATATTTTGAAAAAGATTTAATTTTTTTTAAAATGACTTAACTAACAAGAAACTACAAGATAAGATTCTAGAATTTAAAGATTGAACCTTTCTTAACAAGAAAGTAACAAACTTCAAATTTTTGAACCAATCACATTAATTGTTAGCTAATTTTCGAAAATTAGATATAAAGTCTAAGAAAAAGATTTTTGAAAAATAATTTTTTTAAAATTTTCTAAAATAATAAAATAAAAAAAATTGAAAAAGATATGATTTTTTTGAAAAAGATTTTGAAAAGACAAGATTTTTAAAATTGAAATTTTGACTTGACTTGTAAGAAACAACTAATTTTTAAAAATTTTTGACCAAGTCAACCCAAAATTTCAAAAATTTGGAGGGAAATAAGGAAAAGATATTTTTTGATTTTTGAATTTTCAATTATGAGAGAGAAAAACAACAAAAATACTCAATGCATGAAATTTTTAGATCAAAACAATGAATGCATGCAAGAATGCTATGAATGTCAAGATGAACACCAAGAACACTTTGAAGATCATGATGAACATCAAGAACATGATTTTGAAAAATTTTTTATGCAAAGAAAACATGTAAGACACCAAACTTAGAAATCTTTAATGCATGGAAAATATGAATGCCAAGATGCACATGAAAAACAAGAAAAGACACAAAACAAGAAAATATCAAGATCAAACAAGAGGACTTATCAAGAACAACTTGAAGATCATGAATGCATGGGATTTTCGAAAAATGCAAGAAAAAATTTTAAAAGCATGCAATTGACACCAAACTTAAAAATTGACTCAAGACTCAAACAAGAAACACAAAATATTTTTAGTTTTTATGATTTTATTATTTTTTTGGATTTTTATTAAATTTTTTTCGAAAATATTTTTATTTTTTTATTTTTTTTTGAAAAAAAAACAAAAAAGAAAAGAAAAAATTTGAAAAAGTTTTTGAAAAGAAAATTACCTAATTTGAGCAACAAGATGAACCGTCAGTTGTCCATACTCGAACAATCCCCGGCAACGGCGCCAAAAACTTGGTGGACAAAATTGTGATCCATATTCTTTGTATTTGTATGAAATCATTATTATGGCACCGGTTGAATTCACAACTCCGTTCAACTAACCAGCAAGTGTACTGGGTCGTCCAAGTAATAAACCTTACGTGAGTAAGGGTCGATCCCACAGAGATTGTTGGTATGAAGCAAGCTATGGTCACCTTGTAAATCTCAGTTAGGCAGATTAAATTGGTTTATGGTTTCGAAAATTAATAATAAACTAGAAATAATAAAAGGGATAGAATACTTATGCAGATTCATTAGTGGGAATTTCAGATAGGCGAATGGAGATACTGTATGGCTCAAGAACGCCTACTTTCCTATTGCTTCAACTCAATCCTTCTTACTCCTTTTCATAGCAAGCTGTGTATAGGGGTTCACCATTCGATGATGGCTACTTTGTACCCTTTCTGGAAAATGGTCCTCTGCGCTGTCACTCGCATGGCTAATCGTCTGGAGGCATCACACTGGCCGAAGGCTACATCCCATCCTCGCAGTGAAAACTACGCTCACGCGCTCTGTCACAGCACGGGTAATCACTGGTTGGTTCCCGCTCCTGCTGGAATAGAATCCCTTGATTCTTTTGCGTCTGTCACTAACGCCCAGCACTTGCGAGTCTGAAGCACGTCACAGTCATTCATTACCGGAATCCTACTCGGAATACCATAGACAAGGTTAGACTTTTCGGATTCCCAGGATCCTACTCGGAATACCACAGACAAGGTTAGACTTTCCAGATCCTCATAAATGCCGCCATCTATCTAGCTTATATCACGAAGATTCTGTTGGGGAATCTAAGAGATACACATTCAAGCTCGGTTGCAAGTAGAACGGAGGTGGTTGTCAATCACGTGCGTTCATAGGTGAGAATGATGAGGAGCGTCACATAATCATCACATTCATCATGTTCTTGGGTGCGAATGAATATCTTGGAATAAGAATAAGAGATGATTGAATAAAAAGTAGTAGTAATTGTATTGAAACTTGAGGTACAGCAGAGCTCCACACCCTTAATCTATGGTGTGCAGAAACTCCACCGTTGAAAATACATAAGTAAAAGGTTCAGGCATGGCCGAATGGCCAGCCCCCTGAGTGATCAAGAGACCGAATAATCAAAGGTTAAACAGTCAAGAGGTTAAACTGTCAAAAGATGTCTAATACAATAGTAACTTATCCTATTTATACTAGACTAGCTACTAGGGTTTACATGAGTAAGTAATTGATGCATAAATCCACTTCCGGGGCCCACTTGGTGTATGCTTGGGCTGAGCTTGATCAATCCACGAGCTGAGGCTTCTCTTGGAGTTGAACTCCGAGTTATGACGTGTTTTGGGCGTTCAACTCCGGATCATGACGTTTTTCTGGCGTTTAACTCTAGACAGCAGCATGTACTTGGCGTTCAACGCCAAGTTACATCGTCAATTCCCGAATAAAGTATGGACTATTATATATTTCTGGAATGCTCTGGATGTCTACTTTCCAACGCCGTTGAGAGCGCGCCATTTGGAATTCTGTAGCTCCAGAAAATCTATTTCGAGTGCAGGGAGGTCAGATTCCAACAGCATCAGCAGTCCTTTTGTCAGCCTTTTTCAGAGTTTTGCTCAAGTCCCTCAATTTTAGTCAGAAATTACCTGAAATCACAGAAAAACACACAAACTCATAGTAAAGTCCAGAAATGTGAATTTAACATAAAAACTAATGAAAACATCCCTAAAAGTAGCTTGAACTTACTAAAAACTACCTAAAAACAATGCCAAAAAGCGTATAAATTATCCGCTCATTAGCGTTAAAACCACTCTCAAAGAGGAAACCACAAGGAACAAGGTGACATAAACGGACACAAGAAAAAAGGTCCCAATGGGATGGAAAAACAAGAAAATACCTACAGAAGATTTCTCGCCAGGAGATGAAGTGGTCTCTACATACTTTCCATCTATACCACCTCACCTCGCCACTATTCTATCTCAGCTGCCTCCAGTGTACACCGTCAACAAAATCTTGTCCTTAGAGCATGTGGAGCTTATCAGCAAGGTCAATGGAAATAGCTTCACTGCAAGGGGGGAAGATTTCAAGCACTATCAGCCACCTTGACAAGGACCAAACGTCAAGCTAATGACGCTAAAGAAGCGCTTCATGGGAGGCAACCCATGTTCTACTCCCTCTTCCTTTAATCTCAAATAGTAATAATAAGGCAAAGTTCATGGATTCTAATTCAATTTTGATAAACAATATAAGACCCCCTTACATGCAGCGTATAGTATATGATAAGTTTGGTGTTCAAGGCACACCAAGTGGGCTTGAACACACTTTATGAGGTGAAATTATTCCCGAAACTTGTTGCACCATATGATCACAAACAAGTTTGGTGTACCAATGTTGCATGCATGAGAGATCTAGTGGTTGATTGATTTGCATTCATGAAAAGCATTTGGTTAATTAAAAACAAAAGAAAAAGATTTTTTTAGTAGCTAGTTCACACCTTAAGTCTTCCCACCAAAAATTTCAATTAACCATTTGCATTCTTTTTTTTTATAGGAAATCAAAAAGGACATTGATGGTACTTGATAGGACAATCAAGGAAGGGAGATTCGGCCACTATGCCAAAGAACGTATACACTTGTCTCCAAGGGGAGTATCTTGGAAAATGTTGCCATGCAACATTGGAAAGTGGATAGCCTTGGAGATCGAACCAAGACCTTCATAAAAGGGGTGATCCTTGTGCTCATCCAAGATCAAGCCCCAACCGTTCATCACAAAACAACACTAGCAATCCACACCTTTCAAACACACATCACTCCTCTATATAAATGATCCTCATTTCGCAACCTCTCCGCACACTTCTTGTTCTCATTCATCTCCATTCCCTTCTTTTGAACACACACATTTTATCATCCACCAAAAGTTTTATACACACCCTTCTAGCCACGCTTTGCGAGCCACAACCATACTAACCGTCACTTATGGCTTCATCCAGCTCTAAAAGGAGAAGAGGGAAGGAGCCCATAGAACAGCCTTCTTTTGATGAAAAGTGATTTAGAACCTTTTACCATGCACTATAATTTGGATGGATGGCTGAAAAAGAAATCATATATGAATTAGGCTTTCAAGCCACACGAACTGAGTGCCTAGAAATCATAGAGAAGGTGGAAAAACGTCGATGGGAGCTCCTCACTGATCCGATTACAAGGGTGAATGCAACTCTGGTGAGAGAGTTTTATGCAAATGCAATTAGACATGATAAGGCGGATGAATCCTATACAAGTTTCGTGAGAGGGGTCATGGTGGATTTTAGTCCCATGAGCATCATGAGAGTGCTGAAGTTGCAAAGCATACCCTTTGTAGAAGAGAGCTATCACTCAAGAATGGACAACAAACCCAACCATGACCAGATTATACAGGATATCTGTGTGCAAGGAGCAGATTGGGACAAAGACCCCCCATAGGAAACCCAGATTTATAAAAAGAGGAGACCTACTCCCTGAGGCTAAAGGGTGGTTTGAAATCGTAAGGAGATCCATCCTCCCAGCCAGAAACAACTCAGAGGTAAACTTTAAGAGAGCAACAATGGTGCAATGCCTAATGAAGGGAGGAGAAATCAAGGTTCATGAACTCATAGCCCAAGGCATTCGGAAGCTTGCTGAGAAGAGCGATTCTAGAGGAAAGTTGGGTTATCCCAGCACTATTCTCCGTCTTTGTAACCAGGCTAGGGTGATATTCGAGGATGAAAACCCCGAGTGGATAAAGGTTGGCCTTCCAATCACTTATCGTCGGATGCATGCTACTGCAACTCCACTACCTCAACGAAGGGTAAGAAAGAGGCCAACCCATCAAGCTGAAGAAGGACAACATCCACAGGAGCAAGCCCTAGCCACTTTAAGCATGCACCAATTACAAGAGGTTATTGATACCTTATCTAGGCAATGCATGGAAAATCAGGGGGCACAAAAAGAGTTTCAAATGCAATTAATGGACCGCCAAGAAGAATCACTCTCTAGATGGATGAATCATCAAGGGGAATAGCAAAAACAATTAATGGACCAGCAATTGGAACAAGGGAGACAATGGAGTGAATCCTTCCATAACCTGAACCAGAGGCAAGATCAACAACAAGGAGCCATCCAAAGGCTAATCAACATCCAAGCACATCAAGGTGCACACATTCATGAGATGCATAGGAAACAAAGAGAACAGGCAAATCTTTTCGATGAATACAGAGCATTCTCGAAAGGAGTCTACATGAGTGAGACTGGATATCATGTAAATACCCAAGCCAGGCTTGGGTACCTAGTCGGACAACTACCTGTATTGCATCCTGGGATCACAAAATATGAGGATGGAAAGGATGAATTAGCACGAGTGGAGCGTGAAAGGGCCGAATAGAGTCATGAGTCAGTAAGGAAGGCACTGGAAGATTGGAAAATAGCTAGAATGAATCAGATGAGAGGAAGTACAAGCGGACAAAGTGAACATAAAGAGGACAAGGAAGCAGAAGAACATGAGCATTCAAATAAGTAAAAGGTGGTGAAGTTCCTTCTTAGTTCTATCTAATTCACAGCTTTAAATAAGGAAAATTATGTATGAAATAGAACATGCTTCCATGAGTAGCTTAGGATTTTCAATTCTGCATTTAAGGTTTTCATTGCTTAGGTCCATGTTATTGAGCTTAATGTCCCTAGTGTTTACTTTTGTCTTGCTTGCTTGTATGCCTGTCCTTTAAGCTAATCAAAAAGAAAATGTTATGAAAAGAACAAGAGTGGAGTTATTTTATGAAGTGAATTCTGAATGTTAGTGGTAGGGTGATTAGTAAGCTAAGTTAGTTCACCAAACAAGGAAAGAAGGCAATTATCTATCCTGAATCCTATGCTTGAAACACATCCTATGAGACTAACTAAATAATAAGATCCCAATAAGAAAAGAGAAAAAGCAATAAAAGTGAAAAGGAAAGAAACACAATAAGAAACAATGCTAGGCACCAGGGTTTTAAAATTGAGGCATGTGTCTGTGGTGTTCATGTGCAAGGGATATGCTTGGATGAATAAGCTCTTAGGGTGCCTCATCACTTGGTAACTTGGATTAACTAATCCGGGATTATCAGCTGAAAGTCCACTATCAAGAGTGACCTTTGCTACAGAACACTTAGTAACCCAAAGAGGTGCTGGACACCAAGGTCTCAAGAAAGAAAAATAACAAACCATGTGCCTGTGGTGTGTATGTATGAGGGAAAGAGACTTGAGGGAGTAAGTCCTTAGGGGTGTCTTAACATCTAGCACCTTGAACCAAAAGGTTCGGGAGTGTTGGCTGAAAGCTTATTATAAAGAGTCGCCCTCTTACAGAGCACTTAGCCAAAAGAAGAATGTAATAAACCTTGGAAAAGAAGGAAGGATCAACAATTAAGAAGTCTCAAAGGATGCAATCAAGAGAGTGACCAAGGACTTGATAAAGGCCTGAAACCTAGTAAAGGAAAGAACCTAAGTTGCTATGCATGAAACCCCATAAACCAGGAATTCTACTTCTATATTATCTTCTTGTTCTTTCATTCATTCTTCCTATGTTTCAGTACTTGCTTAGGGACAAGCAACCTTTAAGTTTGGTGTTGTGATGCCAGGGCATCTAGGCCAGTTTCACTGACCTTTTCTTTACTGTTTTAGGTTAGTTTCATGCATTTTCTTAGTGAATAAGGCAAGTTTTGGATGAAAATACACTTACACCTTGATTCAAGTAACTATTGTGAATTTCACATGATTTCATGAGGATTTTTGCTAGAATTGAATGATAAATTGATGATGCATAATCTCATGACTTTGGCTAGAGCTTTGATGCACTTTATTTGCTTGATTTCAGGACAAAGGAAGCAAGGAAAAACCATGTTAGTACTCACGTTAATCTAGTTAACGTGACCACTAACGTGGAATGGTAAATAGCTTACAACGTTAAAGAGAAAAGTGATCACCAATAACGCATGAGAAGCCATCATAAGCCGACGTTAATCGCCACGTTAACTAGGTTAACATGGTAGTTAACGTGGAGACACAAGAAAGCTCCAACGTTAGTGGTAAACGTGAACACCACTAACGTTCCAATATTTGGCAATAAGCCATGTTAAGAGTCACGTTAACTTAGTTAACGTGAAACTCTAACGTGGAAGAGAAGAACAATGCCAAAGTTAGTGACACTCACCTTTGTCACTAACGTTGGATCAAACTAGCATTGCCCACGTTAGTGGTCACGTTAAGACCACTAATGTGAAAGTTAACGTGGAGCTAAGATTGATGAGCCAACGTTAGTGACACTCACCTTTGTCACTAACGTTGGAGATGGCATTCACTACCACGTTAGTGGCCACGTTAACTTAGTTAACGTGAGCTTTAACGTGGAGAGTAGGGGCACTTGGAGCGTTAGTGACAAAGGTAAGTGTCACTAACGCTCTCGAAGGTGAGGCATAACCACGTTAAGAACCACGTTAGTTACGTTAACGTGAACTCTAACGTAGGGACAAAGGGCATAAGACAACGTTATTGGGAAAGGTGAGTCCCAATAATGCTTGCGAAGGTTTATAAGGCAACGTTATTGGGAAATGTGAGTCCCAATAATGCTTGCGAAGGTTTACAAGGCTACGTTAGTGGTCACGTTGGTGCCACTAACGTTGGAGTTAACGTGGGCTATATGGGGTTGGAACGTTAGTGAAAAATGTGATTGCCACTAATGTTCTCGAACCCACAATGTCACTTAACGTTAACTTCACTAATGCCCATGCCTAATTCATACTTCTCTGCAAGCTGAGCCCACTAAAGATTGTAACTACTTCAACTCAAGATCTAAGGCCCACATCCAAGACTTGAAGAACTCACTAGAAGATCAAGAGAAGTAGTATATATAGAGTAGTTTTGAACTATAGAGGAGATCGGCATTTTGGAGAACTACCCTCTGTATATTTACTTTTCTGCACTTTTAGCTAGGGATGTATTCTTTTCTACCATTTTTCCTTTCTAGAGCTATGAACAACTAAACCCCTTTCATTGGGTTAGGGAGCTCTGTTGTAATTTGATGGATCAATTATAGTTTTCATTCTCTTCTTCTTTCTTATCTTTTGATTTACTAGAAAGCTTTCGATCTTAATTCAATTGGTTAGTTGTCTTGGAAAATAAACTCTCCATAATTGGATCTCCTCTAAGCCTTGGAAAAGGGATGAGGAGATCATGCTAGAAATGCTTTCTCATGTTGGACCAAATTGGGGTCTGGGCGGATATAGTGACTTGTAATCCTCCCAACACTTTGATTTGGAAATACATGTGGTATAATCAGTGACCACACTTCATCTCTTCCCATGAGCAATTAAATCCAGGAATTGAGCAATTGTTCAAGCTTAGAGAGATTGGGTTGCCAAGGAATTGGAACCCAATCACTTAAGATTGCCAAGGAGATCAATAGATGCTTTGATTGAGGAAGAGATGAAAATAAACTTGATCCGGAGAATACAACATCTCCTGATCCCAATGAATTCCCCATTTATGATCTTACCCATTCTCTTTACTTTCTGCCATTTATTTTCATGCTCATTTCCCTAAATCCCCATCTAAGATTCTGCACTTTATTTTCTGCTATTTACTTTCCCGCCATTTAATTTTCTGTAATTCTCAAACTACATTTTGTTTAGCTCAACTAGCATACTCTTCCAACTAAAGTTTCTTGACAATCAATCCCTGTAGGATTCAACCTCACTCTATTGTGAGTTTTTACTTGACGATAATTCGGTATACTTGCCGAAGGGAATTTTGTTGAGAGACAAGTTTTCATGCATCACCCATTAGTGCTTTCATATACAAAATTCACGAGTATTAAGCCGGCCAAACTTAATACCAAGAATTATGCAATGCAAGATTAACAGCGTTAATCAATAGATTGCCATGTGCATAAAGCTCTAATTCTCGTCATTCGACAAAATCTAATACATGACAAACGCTCAGAGTATGCAATTGAAGCATAGTCGGTCCATTCCTCAGGCTCTACAGGAAAGACCGCTCTGATACCATAATGTAACACCCTAACTACTAAAGCTCACGCTTCTGGCTGCGCGACTGTGATAGCTCAGACATTACGACGACACTTATACTATTTAATACTAAAATATGAGCCTGTTTAAAATTTTAAACCGCAAGACCACTCCCAAAGAAAAATACTTTTGCTATACAACAGACATCCATACATACCATACAACTTACAAAAACTCATAAAGGATACATCCATATAGATACATATATTTATAAATAATATTACAAGCAGTATCCAATACAAATCCTATCCCTCTTACAGAATATCTCAAGATAAGGGCGAGGGTACAATAAATAATAATTTAAAGCAATACAAAGCATTTCAACAACAACTAAATAAACTCTTCGTGACTTCTGCGCCCATATCCTGAAAGGGGAAAAATGTAGGGGGGTGAGAACATCATCCTCGAAAGGGTTCTCAGTAGAGGGTTTTTGGGAATTACTGTAATAGGATACGTGAAGATAACCGCACCAGTGATTAATAACCGTCTTATGTCTCTTTTCAAAAACAACGATTTTCAATAAAAGTAAAGTCGGAAATCTTTTCTGAAAGAGGAACCATTCAATTCTCAACAACTCAAAGGCCTTTCAAAATGGTTTATCTATGCTGAAACAAAATAGCCTTTTCATATTTTATTCCAAACCAGAAACACAAAACCGAAACCAACCATCGGTTTATCTCATTCCAACCACGACCCTAGGCCCAAACAATCCAACCATCAACCAATCACCACAGTCTAATAGAGTCCCAGTAGCAAACACAAATAGGAAGATGCAAGCACAAACGAATAGTTATTGCAAGTAGAACAATTAGCAATTAATCACATAGGCAAACCAAGTATAATATGCACACCCAAACAATGTCACCTAAATACATATGATGCATGCCTGTCCCTAGTGGCTGATAATATCATCTGTCGGTTATAGAGCCAACCCGACAAGTCCTGGTAGCTAACCATTGGACTGTCCCTCTATCGCGCATCCCAAACTCGAGTTATACTCATCATAAACTTGATCATAATCATGATCCATATCCATCACCTTCACTGGTGAATATTTACGGGGGCGAGCTCATCCGAGAATTTCACAGTGCCCAGCCACACTTATGACATAGGATCAGTAGAGTCTCGAGCCTCCACCTGGAGCACGTGGTGGCTAGCCACTGCTTTTTCCCAGGGATCTTGTGCCTCTGATAGTGGAAGTGCAAATCACAATTATCAATAATTCAGCATATACATGCATTCATCCTCATCCATGGATCAACATCCTTCTCAGCTATCTGGCTCGCAGTTCAGTCCAGAACCAGCCAATATTCATAGCATACACAGCCATTCTGGCTCACGGTTCAATTCAGAACCAGCCAATATCCATAATCATACACAGCCATTCCGGCCCATAACAAAACAACACTTCCACCATCCAACATCATCAAACTCATAAAATCAGCATTTAAGCCATAAATCACTTTTTCTCAAATCGTTTCACTTTGAAATCAAGTTTCAACTTTTTTTCAGCCTTGGCTTTAGAAATCTCGTTTCTCAAATCATCTCAGGCTCATAAGCCAAATTTACTCAAAGTGTGTTCCCTTTTTAAAACAAAGCCGCTCTCGGCATCCTCTTTCCAAAACTTCCAAAACCATGAAATATTAAAGATTCATTTTGGGAACATTCAAAATCATCCACCCCACAATTGGGAATTTTATAACAAAGTTTCTCGACAAAGTCCCAAGTCTTTAGGGGAGAATAACATAACTCATTTCGCCTAGTTCATCCAAAGTCATTAAAAACCTTGGCTTCCTGATTTGAGTAATAAAATAGGATCTAAGCCAAACCGAGTCATATAATCATTCACTTCTTTCAAATCCGTTTCCTTTACTTAGGCAAAACCAACTTCAACCCCCATGATAAATTCTAGAACGTTTCAACGGTCCAAAATTGCTTTAGTCTTGCAAGAATTCAGAATTCAAAGAGTACTTAAAACCTTTCTCAAAACATTTCAAAATAAAACTTGTCAATAGACATTTAGGTTCTTTCAAAGTCATTGAAACTCCTCTAATTGAAACCCTCAAGTCAAATTCAAAGGCATTGCCCTTGTCACATTTAAAAATAGCTTTAAAACATAAGTCTCATCTAAATAACTTCTTCCTGAAAGAGATACAATGCCTTTCTTAAGAAGCAAGACTAAATCACAATTTCCTCTTTAATAATTCATTTCAAAAGCATGAATCATCCTTTTCTTGATAATTCAAATAAAATAGTAGAAGTTTTTAACTCATCATTTTTCCAGACAACATTCAATAAAGACTCGGATTTATAAAAATTTCGGTAGCATCTCCCCTAAAACTTGGACTTTTGCCACCTAGTTCGGGTCCCAACTAAACCGTTTCTCATTCCTTTTCAACAGCTCAAAACCAGAAATCAATTCAAAAGCAAGCTAAATCCAATAGTCGTCTCAGTGGCATATCTCAAGGAAACCATTTCAAATTCAACTCAATATCAACCAATTTAACTCATTTCCAAAGTTTAAAAGAATCGGTTCAGCAACAAATCATTTATCAAAACCAAATCAATTAAAGCAACATAGGCTGAATTTCAAGGGTATTCTGTCTTTCACGAAGCCACACAACAATTCAGCCAAACAAACATTCATAAGCTTTCGAGACAATCAAATAATACATAAGGCCGATACAAAAAACCAAATACACATTTTCTCACATCAGTATCCATATGTAATAATTCCAATACATAAAGTATAGTTTTGGAAAGCGCCCCTACCTCAAAACACAAATTCCATAACCCAAATGCCTCATCAAGTCTTTTCCATCTCAAACCGAATTGACGGAAACCAAAACCTCAGCTCCAAGCCACTTTCGCAACAGTCTCAATAACTCTAATCACAACATACAACAACCGAACTCAATCTTATAGCAATTGACACCACAAACCTCAGCGTGAGATAACAGAATAATAATGAAAGGGCTTTCAAATCGAAACGCTTACCGAACTGAAGGAGGAACAGTTGAACTGACACTGCGGCGGTCTCTGAACCGGCTTGACGGTAGCCACTTCAAGCGGCAGCGGCGACAAATTCCAATCACGACGACTGAAACCAGCAGGTAGTGACCATAGTAACCTCGGAATTCAAAAAGGACAGAAACCTTAAATAAAACCCTTATCGGCAAACTTTCTAGTGATGGCAGAAGTAACCAGTAGCTCCGGCGGTGGTTCCGGCGGCCACAACAACTTCTTCGGCAGCTATACACGATAGGAGACAACCCCGGTCGTAGCTAGTTTGGCAGCGGCAGCTTCTGACGGCCATAGAAGCCCCGGCGGCCAGAACAATGGCACGGCTTCTCCCTCCTTCTTTCACGGCTCCCATGACAGCAACCACCCAGCTCCGGTGATGGCACGCTCGCAGCAATAGCACCCAGGCACGCCGGTGATGTCGCAAGGCAGCGTCTCTTCCTCACCAGCAGCAAAACCCACGGCAGTGACCATGGCGAGGCGACTTGGCCGGTCAGTGGCGACAACGAGGATGCACGGCGGCGGCTGGTTCGCAGCAACAGCGCCCCTGGCGGCCAGCCTTCCAATTCGACTTCTCTCCTCTCGGGTGCATCACAGCGGCAACAACCAGCGTGGACGCAGTGGTGACGATGGCACGGCGGCTCCAAGCTCGCGACCACCCTCACTCGCGAGCCAACCCTCATATCGATTCTGCTCTTTCTGGCAACAGCGCAATGGTGCGGTGGTGGCGGCGAACTCGTGACAGGCGTGACGTGACTACACGGCGTTGGATGCGGCGCACTTCCCTTCCGATTCTGATCCCCCTCTTCTTGGATCCCTTCGCTTGTTTTCTTCGTTTCTTCTCAAGAGCAGTGGGTGTGTGTGTTCATCACAAGGCTGCATAGCAAAGAGGATGAAGGAGAGGCTGTTGGTTGCGCAGCATGAAGAGAAGGGTTTTTGGGGATAGGTGTGGCAAAATTAGGGTTATGGGCATTATGGTAATTTCACCTAAAATTGGGAATAATATAGTAATTGAAACCCAATTTAAACCCAACAATAATATCTATAAAAATACTATTTGCTCATCAATTGCACCAATTATTTTCAATAAAATGTCCAAATCAAATAATTAGGAATAATATAATTAAATAATTTATTTTCCAAAGTAGCAGTACTAATATTTAAAATATTAATTATTTAATCCAAACTATACAGAAATCCTTATTATTTCACCACTATCAACTTTATAATCAAAATATAGAAAATAATCCAATAATTATAAAATTGGATAATAATCATAACTCATCTCAAATTCAATAAATCAAAACTTGCCTTAATTATCTTTAATAAAATAATTTCTGAAATTAAAGTTATAAATAACCATATGATTTGAGACTTGATCATAAAAAGACTTTTCAAAGGTTCAGGGTCTTACACCCCTAAAGAATTTAACTTGGACAAGTTAGATCACAACAACTGGCTGCTCCATATAACCAGAATCTAAGAAAGGATGCACTTCATCCACGTACTCTCCAAATAGAGCACAGCGTATTGTCAACCTGAAAAAAAATATTTTTTAAAAACTTAAATCCATTAACAATTCAATATAAAACACCACTAAAAACTAACAAGACAGTGCTTAACATAAATAATAGGTAACCAATACAAAACACAATCAACATCGAGATAAAGACGCATAAAACAAACTCTTTTGAAGATAACTCAAAAAGGATCATCTTTATCACTTTGCCATCTTTCACATACTCTTTCTCTTCACCGATAGAAGTTAGCAAATCAATAACATCTATCCAAAAAAACAATATCAATAAAATTACAGTTCAAAAGTGCATGCTTCCATAAAAATTAACCAAAAAAAGGCAACAAACTGAAACAAAAAAAAAAGAAATGAAGGGGATAAAGAAGATACAAAGTCACCTACCAACTAAGTAACCATGATCTTTAGTCATTTTCAAGAGCTCGTCAAATGGACAAAAACTGAAACATGTCTTGGGGATAGCCTCATCGGGGATAGGAATAACAGTTGAACGGTTAACAAAAACCAACTTAAACTCATGTTCTGCTGCTCTATAATTGCCTTAGTTTGGAACAACACTAAAATATGACATTCAATATGTTTAACCCTCAATAATATTCTCTTTAAACCTATTTATGAGCTGCTTCTTAACAGTTTCCTAGATTTTGTTAACTTCGTAAGAAAATAACAACAAATAAAAAAACAGTTACAACGACTACAATTCAAAAGGAAAGAAAGCCATAAATAAAATCAACCCAAAACCAACAAGAAACAGCCACTCACATTTTTATCAACAAGAACAATTTTCATTGAATTTACAACATCATGATTTCCAAATAAAGAAATAAATCAAGTTCTTAGTACCCTAACTTTAAGTCTCCATGCCTCCCTTGGAATGTGATCTTAGAGATAGAATCAAATGAGGAGGCATTGACTCAACCACCAAACACAATAGAGAAAACTAAGAAAATAAATAGAAACCAAAAACAAAGGATTTCAGAGAAGGAAGGAGGTTCATTGCACCATATGGTGCACGAAATTGTGATCATCAATGGCGCCATCAACATGGTACGCTCAATTGAAATCTCAACTCTTTATCACAACTTTGCACAACTAACCAGCAAGTGCACTGGGTCGTCCAAGTAATAAACCTTATGCGAGTAAGGGTCGATCCCACGGAGATTGTTGGTATGAAACAAGCTATGGTCACCTTGTAAATCTCAGTCAGGCAGATTCAAATGGTTATGGGTGATTTATGAATAAAGCATAAAATCAAGATAGAGATACTTATGTAATTCATTGGTGAGAATTTCAAATAAGCGTATGGAGATGCTTTGTCCCTTCCGTCTCTCTGCTTTCCTACTGTCTTCATCCAATCCTTCTTACTCCTTTCCATGGCAAGCTGTATGTTGGGTTTCACCGTTGTCAATGGCTACCTCCCATCCTCTCAGTGAAAATGTTCAACGCGCTCTGTCACAGCACGGCTAATCATCTGTTGGTTCTCAATCAGGTTGGAATAGAATCCAGTGATTCTTTTGTGTCTGTCACTAACGCCCAGCCTTCAGGAGTTTGAAGCTCATCACAGTCATTCAATCATTGAATCCTACTCAGAATACCAAAGATAAGGTTTAGACCTTCCGGATTCTCTTGAATGCCGCCATCAATTCTAGCTTATACCACGAAGATTCTGATTAAGGAATCCAAGAGATAAACATTCAAGCCTTGTTTGCTTGTAGAACGGGAGTGGTTGTCAGGCACGCGTTCATAAGTGAGAATGATGATGAGCGTCACATAATCATCACATTCATCATGTTCTTGGGTGCGAATGAATATCTTAGAACAAGAATAAGCTGAATTGAATAGAAGAACAATAGTAATTGCATTAATACTCGAGGTACAGCAAAGCTCCACACCTTAATCTATGGTGTGTAGAAACTCCACCGTTGAAAATACATAAGAACAAGGTTCAGGCATGGCCGTGAGGCCAGCCCCCAAAACGTGATCTAAGATAGCATAAAACTCTCCAAGATAGCTACCAAGATAAGAATACATTAGTAAAAGGTCCTATTTGTTAGAGAACTAGTAGCTTAGGGTTTACAAAGATGAGTAAATGACTTAAAAAATCCATTTCTGGGCCCACTTGGTGTGTGCTTGGGCTGAGCATTGAAGCTTTCATGTGTAGAGACTTTTCTTGGAGTTAAACGCCAGCTTTTGTGCCAGTTTGGGCGTTTAACTCCCATTCTTGTGCCAGTTCCGGCATTTAACGCTGGGCAGTTTTGAGCTGATTTGGAACACCGGTTTGGGCCATCAAATCTTGGGCAAAGTATGGACTATTATACATTTCTGGAAAGCCCAGGATGTTTACTTTTCAACGCAGTTGAGAGCGCGCCAATTGGACTTCTGTAGCTCCATAAAATCCACTTGAAGTGCAGGGAGGTCAGAATCCAACAGCATCTGCAGTCCTTTTCAGCCTCTGAATCAGATTTTTGCTCAGGTCCCTCAATTTCAGCAGAAAATACCTGAAATCACAGAAAAACACACAAACTCATAGTAAAGTCCAGAAAAGTGAATTTTAACTAAAAACTATTAAAAATATAATAAAAACTAACTAAAACTAACTAAAAACATACTAAAAACAATGCCAAAAAGCGTATAAATTATCCGCTCATCACAACACCAAACTTAAATCGTTGCTTGTCTCCAAGCAACTGAAAATCAAATAAGATAAAAAGAAGAGAATATGCAATAAATTCCAAAAACATCTATGAAGATCAGTATTAATTAGATGAGCGGGGCTTTTAGCTTTTTGCCTCTGAACAATTTTGGCATCTCACTTTATCCTTCGAAATTCAGAATGATTGGTTTCTATAGGAATTCAGAATCCAGATAGTGTTATTGATTCTCCTAGTTAAGTATGATGATTCTTGAACACAGCTACTTTATGAGTCTTGGCCGTGGCCCAAAGCACTTTATCTTCTAGTATTACCACCGGATACATACATGCCACAGACACATAACTGGGTGAACCTTTTCAGATTGTGACTCAGCTTTGCTAGAGTCCCTAATTAGAGGTGTCTAAGGTTCTTAAGCACACTCTTTTGCCTTGGATCATGACTTTATTATTTTTTTTCTTTTTCTTTTTCTCTTTTTTTTCGTTTTTCTCTCTTTTTTTTTTGTATTCACTGCTTTTTCTTGCTTCAAGAATCATTTTTATGATTTTTCAGATCCTCAGTAACATGTCTCCTTTTTCATCATTCTTTCAAGAGCCAATCATTCATGAACAAAAAATTAAAAAGACATATGCACTGTTCAAGCATACATTCAGAAGTCAAAGTATTGCCACCACATCAAAATAATTAATCTGTTATAAAATTCAAAATTCATGCAATTCTTCTCTTTTTCAATTAAGAACATGTTTCATTTAAGAAAGGTGATGGATTCATAGGACATTCATAACTTTAAGGCATAGACACTAAGACACTAATGATCATAAGACACAAACATAGATAAACATAAGCATAAAAATTCGAAAAAACAGGAAAATAAGGAACAAGAAAATTAAAGAACGGGTCCACCTTAGTGATGGCGGCTTGTTCTTCCTCTTGAAGATCTTATGGAGTGCTTGAGCTCCTCAATGTCTCTTCCTTGCCTTTGTTGCTCCTCTCTCATGATTCTTTGATCTTCTCTAATTTCATGGAGGAGGATGGAATGTTCTTGGTGCTCCACCCTTAGTTGTCCCATGTTGGAACTCAATTCTCCTAGGGAGGTGTTGATTTGCTCCCAATAGTTTTGTGGAGGAAAGTGCATCCCTTGAGGCATCTCAGGGATTTCATGATGAGTGGAATCTCTTGTTTGCTCCATCCTTTTCTTAGTGATGAGCTTGTCCTCATCAATGAGGATGTCTCCCTCTATGTCAATTCCAACTGAATAACAGAGGTGACAAATGAGATGAGGAAAGGCTAACCTTGCCAAGGTAGAGGACTTGTCCACCACCTTATAAAGTTCTTGGGCTATAAACTCATGAACTTCTACTTCCTCTCCAATCATGATGCTATGAATCATGATGGCCCGGTCTATAGTAACTTTGGACCAGTTGCTAGTGGAAATGATTGAGCGTTGGATAAACTCCAACCATCCCCTAGCCATGGGCTTGAGGTCATGCCTTCTCAGTTGAACCGGCTTCCCTCTTGAATCTCTCTTCCATTGAGCGCCCTCTTCACAAATGTCTATGAGGACTTGGTCCAACCTTTGATCAAAGTTGACCCTTCTAGTGTAAGGGTGTTCATCTCCTTGTATCATGGGCAAGTTGAATGCCAACCTTACATTTTTCGGACTAAAATCTAAGCATTTCCCCTGAACCATTGTAAGCCAATTCTTTGGGTCTGGGTTCACACTTTGATCATGGTTCTTGGTGATCCATGCATTGGCATAGAACTCTTGAACCATTAAGATTCTGACTTGTTGAATGGGGTTGGTAAGAACTTCCCAACCTCTTCTTCGGATCTCATGTCGGATCTCCGGATATTCACTCTTTTTGAGTTTGAAAGGGACCTTGGGGATCACCTTCTTCATGGCCATAACTTCATAGAAGTGGTCTTGATGCACCCTTGAGATGAATCTCTCCATCTCCCATGACTCGGAGGTGGAGGCTTTTGCCTTCCCTTTCCTCTTTCTAGAGGTTTCTCCGGCCTTAGATGCCATAAATGGTTATGGAAAAACAAAAAGCAATGCTTTTACCACACCAAAGTTAGAAGGTTTGCTTGTCCTCGAGCAAATGAAGAAAGAAGAGAGTAGAATAAGAAGAAATAGAGGAGATGGAGGGGGCTTTGTGGTTCAGACAAGTGGAGAGAAGTAGTGTTTAGGTTGTGTGAAAATGAGGTGGTGAAGATGGGTTTATATAGGAGTGGAGAGGGGGTGTATGGTTCGGCCATTATGGGTGGGTTTGGGAGGGAAAGTGGTTTGAATTTGAATGGTGAGGTAGGTGGGGTTTTATGAAGGATGGATGTGAGTGGTGAAGAGAATAATGGGACTTGATAGGTGAGGGGTTTTTTGGGGAAGAGGTGTTGAGGTGATTGGTGAATGGGTGAAGAAGAGAGAGAGTGGTGGGGCAGGTGGGGATCCTGTGGGGTCCACAGATTCTGAGGTGTCAAGAAAAATTCATCCCTGCACTAAGTGACGAGCAAAAATGCTCTTTATGCCAATTCTGGCGTTATACGCCAGGCTGGTGCCCATTTCTGGCGTTTAACGCCAGCTTCTTGCCCTTTCCTGGCGTTTAACGCCAGTCTGGTGCCCCTTTCTGGCATTAAACGCCTAGAATGGTGCCAGACTGGGCGTTAAACGCCCATTTGCTGCCCTTGCTGGCGTTTACTGGCGTTTAAACGCCAGCAAGGTTTTCCTCCAGGGTGTGCTGTTTTTCTTTCTGTTTTTCATTCTGTTTTTGCTTTTTCAATTGATTTTGTGACTTTCCATGATCATCAACCTACAGAAAACATAAAATAACAAAGGAAAATAGATAAATATAACATTGGGTTGCCTCCCAACAAGCGCTTCTTTAATGTCAATAGCTTGACAATGGGCTCTCATGGAGCCTCACAGATACTCAAAGCAATGTTGGAACCTCCCAACACCAAACTTAGAGTTTGAATGTAGGGGTTCAACACCAAACTTAGAAGTTGGTTGTGGCCTCCCAACACGAAACTTAGAGTTTGACCGTGGGGGCTTTGTTTGGCTCTGTTTTGAGAGAAGCTCTTCATGCTTCCTCTCTATGGTAACAGAGGGATATCCTTGAGCCTTAAACACAAGGGATTCTTCATTCACTTGAATGATCAATTCTCCTCTGTCAACATCAATCACAGCCTTTGCTGTGGCTAGGAAGGGTCTGCCAAGGATGATGGATTCATCCATGCACTTCCCAGTCTCTAGGACTATGAAATCAGCAGGGATGTAATGGTCTTCAACTTTCACCAAAACATCCTCTACAAGTCCATAAGCTTGTTTTCTTGAATTATCTGCCATCTCTAGTGAGATTCTTGCAGCTTGCACCTCAAAGATCCCTAGCTTCTCCATTACAGAGAGAGGCATGAGGTTTATACTTGACCCTAAGTCACACAGAGCCTTCTTAAAGGTCATGGTACCTGTTCATACCCTGACCGAGCTCTCCAAACTCGGTAATGCTGATAGAAGGCCCGACCTCGACCCAAGGCTCACGTTCGAGGTCGGACCTCGGACAAACAGGCCAAAGAAAGGCCCATCAGAAGGAACTAAGCCCAAAACCTAAAGGCCGAAAGGGCCTGGGAAAGGCGGTTCCGCAAAGATAGAGATGAATCTCCCAAAAGATAAGATAAGATAAGAATATCTTATCCAGGGATGATCGCAGCCAACTACTATAAATACACTGGAGCACCCAGGTATAACTCATACTCTAATTCTACTTGATATCTGCTTGGACCCATGCTAACTTAAGCATCGGAGTGTCATTGCAGGTACAACCCCCCGCCGTTCAGCACAACCAGCTCGGGTCACAGACCCCCCACCTCGGGCCTTGCCAGAAGACCGAGCTACACGTTTCAGGTAACCCTCGGAACATTGGCGCCGTTGCCGGGGAACCTGGAAGTCATCCCTTTACCATGGCGGACGACCCTCCCAACAATAACCACGCTACATCAGAACAAGAAGAGGAAGTTGACACCGGAGAACGGCCGGACAGCCCTCTATCACCACGCACTCCAGGAGGAAACAAACAGAATCGCCCAAAGACATCACCCCCAGACAAAGATCCACAAAATCCCGAAAGAGAAAAAAGTTCGGAGATTCTGGAAACAGTTCGGGCACAACAAAGCCGGCTGAGACAACTCGAAGAGGACGCAAAGAAGCAGAAGGAAACTGAACAGGATCTGAGAAGGGAAGCTCGCAAACGCAGAGAATTGGAAGAAAAACTGCGGAAGATAGAGGCCAACCTAAAAGATAGGACGGAACACGGCACCACTCCCGAAAGCAACCATGATCCCTTCACACAAGAGATCATGAAAGAGAAGGTACCGCGAAACTTCAAACCACCAGATATGGACCTCTACGACGGCACCACCGATCCAAGTCATCACCTCAGCAATTTCAGAAGCAGAATGTACTTAGTCGACGCCTCCGACGCGATTCGATGCAAAGCCTTCCCCACCACTCTCACTAAGTCAGCCATGAAGTGGTTCGACAACCTGCCACCAGGATCAATCTCCAGCTTTGAAGACCTGACCAAAAAATTCTTAACAAGGTTCTCTATTCAAAAGGACAAGGCAAAACATGCCCCCAGCCTACTCGGGATCAAACAAGGCAACCGAGAAACTCTCAGAGAGTACATGGAGCGATTCAACAAGGCCTGCCTGGACATACAACACTTGTCCACGGAAGCAGCCATCATGGGACTAGCAAACGGCCTAAAAGAAGGACCGTTTAGCCAATCCCTATCCAAAAGATACCCGACTTCCTTATACGAAGTACAAGAACGGGCAGGAAAGTATATCAACATGGAAGAAACCTCCCAGCTGAGAGACTCTTCCAGGAAGGAGTCAACCTACCCGCCCCGAGATCGAGATCGGGAACAGAAAAAGAAAGAAGAATCCAACTCGGACAAGCCACGAAAATACCACAGCTACATTCCCCTCCGAGTCTCCCTGGTAGACGTCTACAGAGAAGTATGCCACACCGAGAAGATCCCACCACCCAAACCTCTGAAGCACAAGAGAGCAGGAAGAGATCGGTCCGAGTACTGCGAATATCACAGACTCTACGGCCACTCTACTAACGACTGCCACGACTTAAAGAATGTTATAGAAAAGCTAGCCAGAGAGGGAAAACTCGACAGATACATAGCTGAGAAAGGAGAAGAAACCAGAAAGAGAAGACGGGAGATAACGAAGATCGGGCCGAGCAAACACGAACCCCGCGAACTCCTGAAAGGCACATACACATGATAAACGGAGGTTTCGCAGGGGGAGGGACATCCAAATCCTCACGGAAGAGACACCTCAAAGAAGTCTACCATGTCCGAGAAGACAGCCCCTTACCCGAGTTACCTACTATCTCATTTACCCGAGAAGATGCTCTTGGAATAATACCCGGACACGACGACCCTATGGTGATCACCATCATCCTAGCCAACGCCAACTTACATCGAACCCTGATCGACCAAGGAAGCTCAGCAGATATCCTGTTCAAAGCAGCCTTCGACAAGCTCGGACTCGAAGAAAAAGAGCTAAAAGCCTATCCACTGACCTGTTTGGACTAGGAGATACCCCGATCCGCCCCTTGGGATACATCTCATTACACACTACCTTTGGAAAAGGCGAGCAAACCAAAACACTAAGCATCGACTACATTGTAGTCGACGTCACTTCAGCATACAATGCCCTCATCGGACGACCAACCCTAAACAGACTAGCGGCTATAGTCTCGACCCCACACCTCTGTATGAAGTTCCCTACCGCAAAGGGAATCGCTACCCTAAAAGGCGACCAAAAACTAGCACGACGATGCTACAACGAAAGCCTGAGCCTAAAGGGAAAGAGGTCAACACAATAGAACTCGGGCGAGTCCAAGCCCGAGAAGATCTTCGGCCACAACCAGAAGGAGAGACCGAAAAGATCCAGATCGGGAACACACCCGAGAAAGTAACAAACATAGGGGCAAACCTCGAGGCAGGCCTAAAGGAGGAACTCACAACCCTCTTAAGGGAGAATTCCGACCTCTTCGCCTGGAAAGCCTCCGATATACCAGGCATAAGCCCCGACCTGATGTGCCATAAGCTATCAGTATACCCGGGATCCCGACCTGTCCAACAAAGACGCAGGAAGCTCGGGCCCGAACGCATGCAAGCAATAGAAGAACAAGTGCAAGCACTACTAGATGCAGGGTTCATTAGGGAAGTAAAGTACCCCCTATGGCTCGCAAACGTGGTCCTAGTGAAGAAGCCCAATGGAAAATGGAGGATGTGCGTCGACTACACGGATCTCAACAAAGCCTGCCCCAAAGATCCATATCCACTACCGAACATCGACGCCTTAGTCGATGCCGCTTCGGGCTACAGATACCTCTCCTTCATGGATGCATACTCGGGATACAATCAAATCCCGATGTATGGACCCGACCACGAAAAGACCTCGTTCATAACCCCAAGGGCAAACTACTGCTACGTAGTAATGCCCTTCGGGCTGAAGAACGCAGGGGCAACCTACCAGAGGCTAATGAACAAAGTGTTCTCAGAACACATCGGGCTACAGCTAGAGGTGTACGTCGACGACATGCTAGTAAAGACACAAGAAGACAGAAACTTGGTGGCCGACCTCAGCAGTATCTTCGACACCCTCCGGAAACACAACATGAGACTTAACCCGACAAAGTGCACCTTCGCCGCAGAAGCCGAGAAGTTCTTAGGCTTCATGCTGACTCAGAGAGGCATCGAAGCAAACCCGGACAAATGCCAAGCAATACTCAATATGAAAAGCCCGACGTGTGTCAAAGAAGTACAACAACTAAATGGGAGACTAGCCGCCCTATCAAGATTCTTGGCAGGATCAGCGATAAGATCACTCCCTCTCTACTCACTCCTAAAGAAAGGGAAACCCTTCTCTTGGACCCCGGAATGCGAAAAGGCCTTCCAAGAATTCAAGGAATTCCTCGGGCAGCCACCAATCTTAACCCGACCTCTAAAAGGGGAAGAGCTCGTACTATACCTGTCGGTCGGACATCGGGCAGTCGCCTCGGCACTAATACGAGAAAATGAGGAGGGGCAACACCCCATATACTTCGTAAGCAAAGCACTACAAGGGCCGAATTAAACTATCAGAAAATAGAGAAATTCGCCTATGCACTAGTGTTCACAGCTCGGAGACTCCGCCCCTACTTTCAAGCCCACACCATCAAAGTCCGGACAAACCAACCCATGAGACACATCCTACAAAAGACAGACATGGCAGGACGAATCCTACAATGGGCGGTGGAATTGTCCGAGTTCGACCTCCACTATGAAGCCCGGACTGCCATAAAATCTCAATACCTAGCCGACTTCGTCGCAGAATACACTGAGACCCCGGGAACCCCACTCTCATGGAATCTGTATGTCGACGGATCCTCAAACAAAACAGGAAGCGGGGCCGGTGTTATACTCGAAAGCGATCAAGGAACACGGATTGAGCTATCCCTAAAATTCGAGTTCCAGGCCTCAAATAACCAAGCCGAATACGAAGCCCTACTAGCGGGACTAAAACTAGCCGAAGAGGTCAGAGCAAAGAGGATCACGATCTTCAGCGACTCCCAGGTCGTCACATCACAAGTAAATGGAAGCTACCAGGCCAAAGACCCTACTATGAAAAATACCTGGACCAAACACAGGCGCAATTACGACACTTCCCGGAAATACAAATCCAGCACATACCCCGGGAGCAAAATGCCCGGGCAGACGCCCTCTCAAAACTTGCTAGCACCAAGCCCGGAGGGAACAACAGAAGTCTCCTCCAAGAAACTCTACAATCCCCCTCCGTGTTAAGGGAGGAAGAAATACTAAATATATCCGGGCAACAACAAGGATGGATAACCCCCATACTCAACTATCTGAAATCGGGAACTCTCCCCGCCGAAAGAAAAGAAGCTAAAAGGCTTACAAAAGACGCCCAGAACTACACGTTAATCCACGACGTATTATACAGAAGAGGATTCTCAAACCCCCTCCTGAGGTGCGTCCCGACCACAGAAACAAAGAGCGTCCTCGAAGAAGTCCACAAAGGCATGTGTGGGAACCATCTCGGAGCCCGGGCCCTGTCCAAGAAAATAGTCAGAGCCGGGTTCTACTGGCCGACCTTGCAAAGAGACGCGGCAGAGTTTGTGAAAATATGCCCCCCCTGCCAAAAAAACGCCAATTTTCACAAAGCACCGCCCGAAGACCTCATAAGCATCACCGCACCATGGCCCTTCGCAAAGTGGGGACTCGACCTACTCGGCCCATTCCCACAAGGACCGGGGCAAGTCAAGTACCTCATAGTAGGGGTCGACTACTTCACAAAGTGGATCGAGGCTGAACCCTTAGCCACTATTACGGCTCAGAAAAGCCGTAAATTCCTATACAAAAACATTGTCACGAGGTTCGGAGTCCCCTACTCCATCACAACAGACAATGGAACACAGTTCACAGACACAAGTTTTCAGAACTTGGTGGCCGAGCTAAAAATCAAACAGCAGTTCACATCGGTCGAACACCCGCAAGCCAATGGACAAGCAGAGGCCGCAAATAAAGTCATCTTGGCCGGGTTAAAACGAAGACTCCAAGAGGCCAAAGGGGCATGGGCCGATGAACTCCCCCAGGTATTATGGGCATATCGGACAACCCCGCACTCTACAACGAAGGAGGCAACCCTCAGGCACAAAGGGAAGAACTCGACCTCCTACCCGAGGTCCGAGAAAGAGCCCGAATCAGAGAAGAAGTCTTAAAACGACGAACGGCCCTCAGATATAACCGAAAGGTGATAAAATGAAGCTTCTCCACTCACGACCTGATTTTAATCCGAAACGACATCGGAACACAAAAATCGGGAGAAGGAAAGCTAGCCGCAAATTGGAAGGGGCCCTACAAAGTAACAGAAATCTTAGGGACAGGCTACTACAAGATATCCGACCTAGAAGGCAATGAGCTGCCCAGAACCTGGCACGCCTGTAACCTAAGACGATACTACAGCTAGAATAACTTAACCCGAGGTGTACTCTTTTTCCCCACGAGGGTTTTTTAATGAGACACCCGGTTAAGTAGGACACCCGACCTAGTCAAAAGGGTAAACACTTTGTACATATTCCTCTTTTTAATACTAATCAAATTTCTTTATTTTCTCTTTCTCGTTATAAAGCATATCCTAAAAAGTACCCCACCAAGGCGCATTAATTTATGCTCGGCAAAACGCAAAAAATCATTTGCCAAAGGCCATACGAGGTCGGCAAAGATGAAGCGACGAGGTTCAAATTAATGTGAGAAGTTATAAAAGTAACTCTGAAATGGCTCAAAAAGCCAAGTAGAAAAGAAGTTACAAAAATAACTTAAAAAAGGCCGACCAAACAACGAAGTCGGACCTGACCAAAGGGGTACTCAAGGATCCCGATGTCCGAGAGTAAACTCGGACCCAAGAAAGAAGCTGGCAAAAGAACCAGGACTTCGAGAAACGCTAGCTAAAAAGTTGTTACCCAAAAACAACTAAAAAGCAAAAAGCGAGAAAGTCAAGGCGCTAGCTAAAAAGTTGTTACCCAAAAACAACTAAAAGCAAAAAGCGAGAAAGTCAAGGCGCTAGCTAAAAAGTTGTTACCCAAAAAACAACTAAAAAGCAAAAAGCGAGAAAGTCAAGGCGCTAGCTAAAAAGTTGTTACCCAAAAACAACTAAAAGCAAAAAGCGAGAAAGTCAAGGCGCTAGCTAAAAAGTTGTTACCCAAAAACAACTAAAAAGCAAAAGCGAGAAAGTCAAGGCGCTAGCTAAAAAGTTGTCACCCAAAAACAACTAAAAGCAAAAAGCGAGAAGGTCAAGGCGCTAGCTAAAAAGTTGTTACCCAAAAACAACTAAAAAGCAAAAAGCGAGAAAGTCAAGGCGCTAGCTAAAAGTTGTTACCCAAAAACAACTAAAAGCAAAAAGCGAGAAAGTCAAGGCGCTAGCTAAAAGTTGTTACCCAAAAACAACTAAAAAGCAAAAAGCGAGGAAGTCAAAGCGCTAGCTAAAAAGTTGTTACCCAAAAACAACTAAAAAGCAAAAAGCGGGAAGTCAAAACGCTAGCTAAAAAGTTGTTATCCGAGAACAACTAAAAAGCATAAAAGCGGAACAAGACAAATCGAAACACAAAGCATGGCATAATAAAGCTACAAGAGTAGCTAAAATAGCAGAACAGGTGTCCAAAATGTTTGCAGAAAACATCCAAAAACAAAAAGCCCACAGGTCGGGCAAAAGCACAAAAAGTACAAAAAATTACAGAGGATCAAGGCCCTTTCCAGACTCCGCATCAACACCTGGCTGAAACATGGATATCGGGACTGCAGGAACAGCACCATCGCTTGGAACCTCCATACCAACTCTATCCTCGGCCAAAGGTGAAGTCGGGTTCACGACCGGAGCCTCGGGGTCGGACACCGGAGCCTTGGGGTCGGACATCGGAACCTCATCCTCAACAGGGGCAGGAACAATCTTCCCCTCCACAACCATGTTATCCGTACTGAACAAACTGAGATCCAATTCGGGAGCAAGAACCCGGACCTGATCCCTCAAATTCACAAACATAGCATCCATACCCTTGGCCACATTATCTTCCAGCTCATAAAAGTCATCCCGAGCAGATTGCAGCTTCTCCTACGTCTCCACAAGCTCAGCATACAGCTTGGTATAGTTCTCCGTCGCCACCCTCGCCATCTCCTCAGACGTCTTCGCCACCGCCACAGCCGCGGTAGCCCTAGTCTTCTCTTCCTCCAAAGACTCCTCCAGCTCGGCAATCCTAGCATCCTTCAGCTGACTAACCTTATCAAGCTCGGACCGGGCCTTCTCAAGTCGGGAGCTGGTCGCCCCAAGGGGAGCTTTCTTAAACTCCCGAGCAATGGCGGCATGAAGGCTAGCCATCCGAACACAACTCCGCGCCATATACTGAAAGTGATGCTCCATGGACGCATCATCAGTAGAAATAAAAGTCTGAGGAAGAATGTGCTGCTCAACCCAACCGAGAGCATCGAAATCCTTGTCATTGAAACCAGCAGGCTCTCGGGAAGTCTTCTGTTTCTTGGGGGAGGACCCGAGGTCGAGGTCGGGGAAAGCTGACCGGGTTCGGAGGTCGGAGGATCCTGAGTTATAGCTCGGAACTGAGGGACCGGAATGGTCTTCGACCGAGTCTGAACACCAATTGTAGTCTTCTGCGGAGAAGGTCGGGGAGAAGCTTCAGCCTCGATATTCCGAGATGCCGCAGATTTCTTCGCTCGACGGAGAAACTTCATAGAATCAGCCTGAGAAGACATCTCTGCAGAAACGAAACAAAGAGGTTATCAAACAGAAAGATCAAAACAAAGTCAAAATATGAAAATGAAATCTCAAAAAGAGGTCGGGAACTACCTAACTCGGAACGGAGAAGGCTTGGATCTCCCAACATTTTCTTCGTATCCAAGTGAGGTGCCCGACCCCATAGACTGCTCAACACACCAACGAAAGCCTGTTCCACCTCATCTAGACTCTCGAAAGTGTACTTAACCGACACCACACTCTCTTGCCAACAAAGAGGAAACGAAGGCTCCCCACTCTCATCTAAGAAAAAAGGTCGGACATCTCCAACAGCCCGGACTTTGAAGTAATAGTTTTTGAAATCGTGAAACGACTCATCATACAAAGTGCAAAATTTCCTACCCTGGTTAGCCCTAAACGAAACCCAGGACACCTTCCCAGCACCCGACCCCGGCTTCGTCAGTACAAACAGATAAGAAAAAAGAGAAACAGAAGGGGAGACGCCTAAAATCTGACACAAAAGTTGGAAAAGCTTTAAAAACGCCCAAGAGTTCGGATGGAGTTGTGTAGGGGCAAGGTTACAAGACCAAAGGACCTCGGATTCCAGGTCGGTGAAAGGAAGACGGACACCTAGCTTGGAGAAGAAACAATCATAAGCATAGAAGAAAAGTTTCTCGGAACTCTCTAACGGCGGAAAACATACCCTCTCCTCGGACTCCGGGGCTGCTAACTCGTAATCCCGCTCAGACTCCCTGTTCTCACAAATACTACACTCCCTACGGAACCTAATCAGATACTCAGAATCTACAACAGACGGGACCCTTAAAGGAGCAGGATCTACCCAACCTAGACCACTCGGAATCTTGGTCGACATTGCTTGAAACACCTTTCGAGACATAAAAAAAAAAAAATCTTGCCTACAAAGAAAGAATACAACAGCAAGACAAAAATCACACAAAGGCAGAAAAACCAAATTCAACAAAAACAAAAGAAAGCAAAGTTCTTTTACAAACAAGAAGGCAGCAACTCGAATAACAAAAATGGATCGGAGAAAAGAGTCCCCCCACACACACATACAAAGCAATAGCGGCGCCTCTTTTCGGGGCAACCCGGGCATAGAAGATATCAGAAAAAAGAAGCGTACGAAGAATAAAAGCGAAAAAAGCAAACCTGGAAAAGAAGAAAGCGACGAGCTCCGACGAAAGGAAAAACGGCGGCGCAGAAAAGAACTCTGAAAAAACGCACAAAAAATGGAAGACGAAGAACAGAGAGAAAGAAGAGAAGATGCTCGAAAAGAAGTGATGAATAAACAAAGAAAAATGAAGAAAGGGGCAAATAAAAAAGCCTCCACAGAGCGCCGCACGGAAATCGAGGAAGAAAACGGTAACAAGCAATAAATGCTGAAACGACCGTTTTCAAATTCTGAAAAACTACTATGCCCGAGCTCGACCTTCCGAAAAAAGACGAACTCGGGCAGGGGCACTGTTCATACCCTGACCGAGCTCTCCAAACTCGGTAATGCTGATAGAAGGCCCGACCTCGACCCAAGGCTCACGTTCGAGGTCGGACCTCGGACAAACAGGCCAAAGAAAGGCCCATCAGAAGGAACTAAGCCCAAAACCTAAAGGCCGAAAGGGCCTGGGAAAGGCGGTTCCGCAAAGATAGAGATGAATCTCCCAAAAGATAAGATAAGATAAGAATATCTTATCCAGGGATGATCGCAGCCAACTACTATAAATACACTGGAGCACCCAGGTATAACTCATACTCTAATTCTACTTGATATCTGCTTGGACCCATGCTAACTTAAGCATCGGAGTGTCATTGCAGGTACAACCCCCCGCCGTTCAGCACAACCAGCTCGGGTCACAGACCCCCCACCTCGGGCCTTGCCAGAAGACCGAGCTACACGTTTCAGGTAACCCTCGGAACAGTACCTATGGTACAAGGTATTGAAAACTTCCCAGGGTCCTGTCTCTTTTGAGGTAATTTCTGCCTAGACAAGTCATCCAGTTCTTTGGTGAGCAAAGGGGGTTCATCCTCCCAAGTCTCATTACCAAATAACTTATCATTTAGCTTCATGATTGCTCCAAGGTATTTAGCAACTTGCTCTTCAGTGACATCTTCATCCTCTTCAGAGGAAGAATACTCATCCGAGCTCATGAATGACAGAAGTAAATCCAATGGAATCTCTATGGTCTCATTATGAGCCTTAGATTCCCATGATTCCTCATTAGGGAACTCATTGGAGGCCAGTGGACGTCCATTGAGGTCTTTCTCAGTGGCGATCACTGCCTCTTCCTCCTCTCTAAGTTCGGCCATGTGGGTCATGTTAATGGCCTTGCATTCTCCTTTTGGATTCTCTTCTGTATTGCTTGGAAGAGTACTAGGAGGGAGTTCAGTAATTTTCTTGCTCAGCTGTCCCACTTGTGCCTCCAAGTTTCTAATGGAGGACCTTGTTTCAGTCATGAAACTTTGAGTGGTTTTGATTAGATCAGAGACCATGGTTGCTAAGTCAGAATGGCTCTGCTTAGAGTTCTCTGTCTGTTGCTGAGAAGATGATGGAAAAGGCTTTCCATTGCCAAACTTGTTTCTTCCACTATTATTATTGTTGAAACCTTGTTGAGGTATCTATTGATCCTTCCATGAGAGATTTGGATGATTTCTCCATGAAAGATTATAGGTGTTTCCATAGGGTTCTCCTATGTAATTCACCTCTTCCATTGAAGGGTTCTCAGGATCATAAGCTTCTTCTTCAGATGAAGCATCCTTAGTACTGCCTGGTGCAGCTTGTATTCCAGACAGACTCTGAAAAATCATATTGACTTGCTGAGTCAATATTTTGTTATGAGCCAATATGGCATTCAGAGTATCAATCTCAAGAACTCCTTTCTTCTGATTCATTCCATTGTTCACGGGATTTCCTTTCAGAAGTGTACATGAATTGGTTATTTGCAACCATTTCAATGAGTTCTTGAGCTTCTACAGGTGTCTTCTTCAGATGAAGAGATCCTCCAGCAGAGCTATCCAATGACATCTTGGACAGTTCAGACAGACCATCATAGAAGATACCTATGATGCTCCATTCAGAAAGCATATTAGAAGGACACTTTCTAATTAATTGTTTGTATCTTTCCCAAGCTTCATAGAGGGATTCACCTTCCTTCTGTCTGAAGGTTTGGACTTCCACTCTAAGCTTACTCAATTTTTGAGGTGGAAAGAACTTTGCCAAGAAGGCATTGACTAGCTTTTCCCAAGAGTTCAGGCTTTCTTTAGGTTGTGAGTCCAACCATATCCTAGCTTAGTCTCTTACAGCAAAAGGGAATAGCATAAGTCTGTAGACCTCAGGGTCAACCCCAGTAGTCTTGACAGTGTCACAGATTTGCAAGAATTCAGCTAAAAACTGATGAGGATCTTCCAATGGAAGTCCATGGAACTTACAATTCTGTTGCATTAGAGAAACTAATTGAGGCTTAAGCTTAAAGTTATGACTGCGTTGGAGAACATGGCTGCTGCTATGCAAGCCACTGCTGAGGCTCTTGGTCAACAGATGAACAACCATGGTAATGATGGAGGTGGAGTTTAGGGACCGATGACTCTGGCAAACTTTTTGAAGGTTAATCCGCCTAAATTCAAGGGAACTACTAGTCCGAGTGAGGCTGATACATGGTTTCAGGCTATAGAGCGAGCACTGCAAGCACAAGTGGTACCTGAAGGACAGCGTGTCGAGTTTGCTACCTATATGCTCACCGGTGAAGCGTCGCATTGGTGGCAAGGCATCCGACGTCTTTTGCAGCAGGGTGATGACTATATCACCTGGAATGTCTTTCAAGAAGAGTTCTATAAGAAGTACTTTCCGACTTCTGCTAGGACGGCTAAGGAACTTGAATTGTTACAGCTGAAGCAGGGTACTATGTCCATATCAGAGTATACTGACAAGTTTGAGGAGCTGTTCAGGTTCTCTCGTATGTGCCAAGGGACTCCAGTGGAATATGAGGAATGGAAGTGTGTTAAGTATGAAGGAGGACTCCGGAGTGATATTTTCAGTTCAGTGGGACCAATGGAGATTAGGACTTTCTCCGAATTGGTAAACAAGTGTAGGGTTGCTGAAGAGTGTGTGAAAAGGGCAACCGCTGAGAAAGGGAGTCACAAAGGATCATTCCCACAGAACCGAGGGAAGGGCTTTGCACCTAGAGGTCCGTCTTTCAAGAGGGGAGGCTCTTTCAGGAGGCCCAACAACAACAACTCCCAAGGAAAGAAGTTTGGGAAGCAGCCTCAGAATGATCAAGCTTGCACTAGGTGTGAGAGTCACCATCCGGGAGCCCCATGCAAGGCCGGATGGGGTTTGTGCTACAATTGTGGAAAGGCGGGGCATAAAGTCGCAAGTTGTCCGGAGAGGCAAAAACAAGGTGCTGGGAAAGCACAACAGACTGGTCGGGTGTTCACCACCTCAGCTATAGGTGCCGAGGGATCCGAGACACTCATTAGAGGTAACTGTGAAATAGCTGGTCAAACTTTAAATGCTTTATTTGATTCGGGAGCATCACATTCATTCATTGCATTTGAGAAAGCCCATGAGTTAGGATTGAAGATTGTAACTTTAGGTTATGATCTAAGAGTGTACAATGCTACCCATGAAGCCACGGTAACTAGGCTAGGATGCCCGGAAGTTTCCTTTAGGTTCAAGCAGCGTGATTTTGTTCATAATTTAGTCTGCTTACCGATGATCGGTCTTGATCTTATCTTGGGATTGGACTAGTTATCTAAGAACCATGTCCTGCTTGATTGTTCTACAAAGTCGGTGTACTTTATGCCGGAAGATACAGAAGGGCCAGTCGTGGTAAATAATTATTATTTGAATTCGATGATGGTGAACTGTTCTGGAATTGAATGTCAGGGTATCCTGTTGTTAACCGCTGGTGTTTCAGGTGATGATCAAAGGTTAGAACAGATTCCTGTTGTGTGTGAGTTTCCGGAAGTGTTTCCCGATGATATTGATGAGTTTCCACCTAACCGAGAGGTTGAGTTTGCTATTGAGTTGGTACCCGGGGCGGGACCAATCTCAAGTGCTCCTTATAGGATGTCACCATTAGAGATGAACGAGCTAAAGTCTCAGTTAGAGGATTTGTTGGGAAAGAATTTTATACGGCCAAGTGTCTCCCCGTGGGGTGCCCCAGTGTTACTGGTGAAGAAGAAGGATGGGAGTATGCGGCTCTGTGTGGATTACAGGCAGCTGAACAAGGTTACAATAAAGAATAAGTACCCATTGCCGAGAATTGATGATCTCATGGATCAGTTACAAGGAGCTGGAGTTTTCTCCAAGATCGATTTGCGATCCGGTTATCACCAGATAAGGGTGAGGGGTGAGGATATCCCTAAGACCGCTTTTAGGACTCGTTATGGTCATTACGAGTACACTGTAATGTCTTTTGGGTTGACAAACGCTCCTGCGGTATTCATGGATTACATGAACAGAGTTTTCCGTCCGTTTCTAGATAAATTCGTTGTTGTCTTCATTGATGACATACTGATTTACTCCAAGACTGAAGAAGAGCATGCGGAACACTTGAGGACCGTGTTGCAGATTCTAAAGGAGAAGAAACTTTATGCAAAACTGTCTAAGTGCGAGTTTTGGAAGAGTGAGGTGAAGTTTTTGGGTCACGTGGTGAGTAAGAAGGGAATAGCCGTAGATCCAACTAAGGTGGAGGCTGTGATGGATTGGAAGCAACCAACCACCGTAACAGAGATAAGAAGTTTTCTGGGCTTAGCTGGCTATTACCGAAGGTTTATCAAGGGCTTTTCACAGATAGCTTTGCCAATGACAAAGTTAACCCGCAAAGACACTCCGTTTGTTTGGACTCCTGAGTGCGAGGAGAGCTTTCAGGCATTAAAGAAAAAGTTGACCACTGCACCTGTGTTAGTGTTACCCGAGCCGAACGAGCCATTTGAAGTGTATTGTGATGCCTCATTGAAGGGTCTAGGGTGCGTGCTGATGCAGCACCATAATGTGGTAGCGTATGCCTCACGACAGTTGAGGCCTCATGAAGTTAGTTACCCTACGCACGATTTGGAACTCGCTGCGGTTGTGTTTGCCTTGAAGGTGTGGAGGCATTATCTCTATGGGGTTAAGTTCCAAGTTTTCTCTGATCATAAGAGCTTGAAGTACCTCTTTGATCAGAAAGAGCTTAATATGAGGCAGAGAAGGTGGATGGAATTGTTGAAGGACTACGACTTTGAGTTGCATTACCATCCGGGAAAGGCGAACGTAGTGGCAGATGCGTTAAGTCGGAAGTCATTATATGCGGCTTGGATGATGCTTCAAGAGGAGAAGTTGCTCAAGGGATTCGAGAGTCTGAAAAATTGGTGCTCGGGAAGTATCCGGAACTTTGTGTTTGAGCAGATTAGAAATCTCAAGTGACTTTAAGTCCGAACTCCTAAAGGCTCATCAAAATGATGAGGCGTTATGGAAGGTGTTACCGGCTATTGAGCAAGGAAAACGGTGGAGAGTGTCGGAAGAAAAAGATGGGTTATGGAGATTCAAGGGTAGGATCATTGTGCCGGATGTTGGCACTTTGAGGCAAGATATCTTAAAGGAGGCACACAAAAGCGGATTCTCCATTCACCCGGGAAGTACTAAGATGTACCATGATTTAAAGGCGATGTTTTGGTGGCCGGGTATGAAGAATGATGTGGCAGAATATGTTTCAAAGTGCTTAACTTGTCAAAAGGTAAAGATTGAACATAAAAGACCTTCCGGGATGTTGCAACCTTTAGAGATTCCACAATGGAAGTGGGAAAGTATCGCAATAGACTTTGTGTCGGGATTGCCAAGGACTAGGGCTGGTTTTGATGCTATCTGGGTGATTATGGACCGACTGACGAAGTCAGCTCACTTTTTACCCATTAGTATGACTTACACCCTTGAGGAGCTAGCACGGTTATACATAAAGGAGATTGTGAGACTTCATGGTGTACCTGCTACTATAATCTCTGATAGAGATCCTCGTTTCACTTCAAGGTTTTGGGGTGCATTTCAGAAAGCTTTTGGAACCCGATTAAGCTTGAGCACGGCTTACCATCCTCAAACAGATAGTCAATCCGAAAGGACGATCCAAACACTAGAAGATATGTTGAGAGCTTGTGTTTTGGACCAACCGGCGAGTTGGGATCGGTATATGCCATTAGTGGAGTTTGCATACAATAATAGTTATCATGCGAGCATCGGAATGGCTCCGTATGAGGCCTTGTATGGGAAGAAATGTCAATCTCTGCTATGTTGGTATGAAACTGGAGAGAAAAGCCTGTTGGGGCCGGAAATGATAGCTGAGACCACTGAACAAGTCAAGAAAATCCGTGATAGGATGCTTACGGCGCAGAGTCGTCAAAAGAGTTATGCCGATCAGAGGCGAAAGCCCTTAGAATTTGAGGAAGGAGAGCATGTTTTCCTTAAGGTTACTCCGAGTCATAGATAAAAATAAGAATTAGGGGTATAAAACATAGTGATTCAAAATAGTGATTATAAAAAATAGTAATTCAAAATAAAATCCCTATTCCAAATAAACTTTTAATTCAATAAGCTCAACACTATCACACTGATCATAGCCAATATCAAATCAACTACACTAAGAAAAAATAATAATCACACCAAGGGCAAAAATAACACAACAAAAATCCTTCCACAAACTTAAAAATTAGACGAACTATAAAACAAATCACAATCACAAAAAGCCACAAACATTGGGAAAAAAGAGAAACGATTTTCATGTTGTGTTTTATGAACAAAAAAGGGAAAAAACAGAGCGATTGAGGAATTATATCAAATCTAACACAATATCATACCTTCGAGGCAAATTATGATCAACTCTAGCGACTGATCAGATCAGGAACCCTCGCTGGACCGGTCATACAACTCCATTGCGCGGACACACGAAAACCAGAGCTGATGGAATAGAAAATGAAAGTGTTCTTCCGATGAAATCTGTTGCTGGATCTCATCATGACAATTGATCATTCCTCCTCAGCTAGAAAATCAAAAGGTTCTTCCGATGAAATCTGTTGCAGGATCTCATCACGACAATCGATTGTTCCACCTCATCGCCTCTCTACAACTCCATAGATTTCCATCATAATCCCTGGAGAGCATTTCATGATTCACACTACAGAAGATGCACTAAAATTCCAAAGAAAAAACAATAAGGGAAATCAGAATGAGAACTCCATCTGAAGGAGGGTTTCCGAAAGGAAGAGAAAGAAAGGATTTTCAACGGTGGAGTTTCTACACACCATAGATTAAGGGTGTGGAGCTCTGCTGTACCTCGAGTATTAATGCAATCACTACTGTTTTCTATTCAATTCATGATTATTCTTATTCTAAGATATTCATTCCCACTTCAACCTGATAAATGTGATGATCCGTGACACTCATCACCATTCTCACCTATGAACGCGTGCCTGACAAACACTTTCGTTCTACCTGCGAAAGCTAGAGTGTGTATCTCTTGGATTCCTGACCTACGACGCATGGTTGCCTCGCCTAACAACCGAGCCTCCCATTCCGTGAGATCAGAGTCTTCGTGGTATAAGCTAGAATCCATTGGCAACATTCTTGAGAATTTGGAAAGTCTAAACCTTGTCTGTGGTATTCCGAGTAGGATTCAAGGATTGAATGACTATGACGAGCTTCAAACTCGCGAGTGTTGGGCATAGTGACAGACGCAAAAGGATCAATGGATCCTATTCCGACATGATCGAGAACCGACAGATGATTAGCGATGCTGTGACAGCGCATTTGGACCATTTTTACTGAGAGGATGGGAAGTAGCCATTGACAACGGTGATGCCCTACATACAGCTTGCCATAGAAAGGAGTAAGAATGATTGGATGAAAGCAGTAGGAAAGCAGAGATTCAGAAGGAACACAGTATCTTCATGCACTTATCTGAAATTCCCACCAATGAATTACATAAGTATCTCTATCTTTATTTTATGCTTCATTTATCTTTATATTCGAAAACAATTATAACCATTAGAATTCGCCTGACTGAGATTTACAAGATAACCATAGCTTGCTTCATACCAACAATCTCCGTGGGATCGACCGTTACACACGTAAGGTTTATTACTTGGACGCCCCAGTGCACTTGCTTATTAGTTGTACAAAGTTGTGACAAAGTGTGATTCACATTTGAGAGCTCCAAGTCTTTGGCGCCATTGTTGATGATCACAATTTTTTGCACCAAGTTTTTGGCGCCGTTGCCGGGGATTGTTCGAGTTCGGACAACTGACGGTTCATCTTGTTGCTCAGATTAGGTAATTTTCTTTTCAAAAATCTTTCAAAATTTTTTTTTATTTTTTTTATTTGTTTGCGTTTTTCCAAAATTAATTTTTGAAAAATTCAAAAAAAATTAATAAAATCATAAAAAAACCAAAAATATTTTGTGTTTCTTGTTTGAGTCTAGTGTCAATTTTTAAGTTTGGTGTCAATTGCATGTTTTTAAAATTCTTGCATTTTTCGAAAAATTCATGCATTGTATTCTTCATGATCTTCAAGTTGTTCTTGACAAGTCTTCTTATTTGATATTCATATTTTCTTGTTTTGTGTCTTTTGTTGTTTTTCATGTGCATTTTTTCATTCATAGTGTCTAAACATGAAAAAGTTGTAAGTTTGGTGTCTTGCATGTTTTTCTTTTCTTGAAAATTTTTCAAAAATAAGTTCTTGATGTTCATCATGATCTTCAAAATGTTCTTGGTGTTCATCTTGACATTCATAGTGTTCTTGCATGCATCTTTGGTTTTGACCCAAAATTTTCATGTTTTTGGGTCATATTTGTGTTTTTCTTTCTCCTCATTAAAAATTCAAAAAAATCAAAAAAATATATTTTTCTTGTTTTACTCATAATTTTTGAAATCTTTGGGTTGACTTAGTCAAAAATTTTTAAAATAAGTTGTTTCTTGTTAGTCAAGTCAAGATTTCAATTTCAAAAATCCTATCTTTTCAAAATCTTTTTCAAAAATTAAATCTTTTTCATTTTTTTATTATTTTCTAAAATTTTAAAAAGTGATTTCAAAATCTTTTTCTTAATTTCATTTCAAAATTTCGAAAACTTTACCAACAATTAATGTGATTGATTCAAAAATTTGAAGTTTGTTACTTTCTTGTTAAGAAAGGTTCAATCTTTAAATTCTAGAATCATATCTTTTAGTTCTTGTTAGTCAAGTAATCAATTTTAATTTTAAAAATCAAATCTTTTTAATTTCCTTTTCAAATCTTTTTCAAAACAAATCTCAATCATATCTTTTTTCAAAATCAATTTCAAAAATCTTTTCTAACTCCTTATCTTTTCAAAATTGATTTTTAAATATTTTTCAACTAACTAATTGACTTTTTGTTTCTTTCTTATCTTTTTCAAAACCACCTAACTACTTTCCTCTCTCTAATTTTCGAAAATCACCTCCTTCTTTTCCAAAAATCTTTTTATTTAACTAATTGTTTTAAAATTTTAATTTTATTCCTTTTTATAAATTTGAATTTTAACTTTAATTTAAAATAAAAACAAAAATATTTTTCCTTTATTTTAGTTAATTTTTGAAAACACCTCTATCTCATCTTCTTCTATTTATTTGTTTATCTACTAACACTTCTCTTCTACTCAAAATTCAAACCCTCTTCTATTTATTTTCTTCTACTCACATAAAGGAATCTCGCTACTGTGGTAAAGAGCATCCCTATTATTATTTTCTGTTCCCTTCTTTTTCATATGAGCAGGAGCAAGGACAAGAACATTCTTATAGAAGCAGATCCTGAACCTGAAAGGACTTTGAAGAAAAAACTAAGAGAAGCTAAAATATAACAATCCAGAGAAAACCTTACAGAAATTTTCGAAAAAGAAGAGGAGATGGCAGTCGAAAATAATGACAGCAACAATAATGCAAGGAGGATGCTTGGTGATTATACTACACCTACTTCCAATTTTTATGGAAGAAGCATCTCAATCCCTACCATTGGAGCAAACAATTTTGAGCTGAAGCCTCAACTAGTTGCTCTAATGCAACAGAACTGCAAGTTTCATGGACTTCCATCAGAAGATTCCTATCAGTTTTTAACTGAGTTCTTGTAGATCTGTGATACTGTTAAGACGAATGGAGTAGATCCTGAAGTCTACAGGCTCATGCTTTTCCCTTTTGCTGTAAGAGACAAAGCTAGAACATGGTTGGACTCAGAACCTAAAGATAGCCTGGACTCTTGGGATAAGCTGGTCACGGCCTTCTTGGCCAAGTTCTTTCCTCCTCAAAAGCTGAGCAAGCTTAGAGTGGATGTTCAGACCTTCAGGCAAAAAGAAGGTGAATCCCTCTATGAAGCTTAGGAAAGATACAAGCAGTTGACCAAAAAGTATCCTTCTGACATGCTTTCAGAGTGGACCATTTTGGATATATTCTATGATGGTCTATCTGAGTTCTCTAAGATGTCACTGGACCATTCTGCAGGTGGATCCATTCACCTAAAGAAAACGCCTGCAGAAGCTCAAGAACTCATTGACATGGTTGTAAATAACCAATTCATGTACGCCTCTGAGAGGAATCCTGTGAGTAATGGGACGCCTCAGAAGAGGGGAGTTCTTGAAATTGATGCTCTGAATGCCATATTGGCTCAGAACAAAATGTTGACTCAGCAAGTCAACATGATTTTTCAAAGTCTGAATGGATTGCAAAATGCATCCAACAGTACTAAAGAAGCATCTTCTGAAGAAGAAGCTTATGATCTTGAGAACCCTGCAATGGCAGAGGTAAATTATATGGGTGAAGCCTTTGGAAACACCTATAACCCTTCATAGAGAAATTATCTAAATTTTTCATGGAAGGATCCACAGAAGCAAGGCTTCAATAATAACAATGGTGGAAGAAACATGTTTAGCAATAGCAAGCCTTTTCCATCATCTTCTCAACAACAAATAGAGAATTCTGAGCAGAGCCCCTCTAGCTTAGCAAACATAGTCTCTAATCTATCTAAGGCCACTTTAAGTTTCATGAATGAAACAAGGTCCTCCATTAGAAACTTGGAGGCACAAGTGGGTCAGCTAAGTAAGAAAATTACTGAAACTCCTTCTAGTACTCTCCCAAGCAATACAGAAGAGAATCCAAAAAAAAGTGCAAGGCCATTGATATAATCAAAATGGCCGAATTCAAAGAGGAAAGGGAGGATGTGAATTCCAATGAGGAAGACCTCATGGGACGTCCTCCAGACAGAAAGGAGTTCCCTATTGAGGACCTAAAAGAATCTGAGGCTCATATAGAGACCATAGAGATTCCATTAAACTTTCTTCTGCCATTCATGAGCTCTGAGAACTATTCTTCCTCTAAAGAGGATGAAGATGTAACTGAAGAGCAAGTTGCTCAATATCTTGGAGCCATCATGAAGCTGAATGCCAACTTGTTTGGTAATGAGACTTGGGAAGATGTACCTCCCATGCTCATTAGTGAACTAAATACATGGGTTCAGCAAACTTTACCTCAAAAGAAATAAGATCCTGGCAAATTCTTAATACCCTGTACCATAGGCACCATGACCTTTGAGAAGGCTCTGTGTGACCTGGGGTCAGGTATAAATCTTATGCCACTCTCTGTAATAGAGAAACTGGGGATCTTTGAGGTACAAGCTGCAAGAATCTCATTAGAGATGGCAGACAAGTCAATAAAACAAGCTTATGGATTGATAGAGGACGTGTTAGTGAAGGTTAGATGCCTTTACATCCCTGTTGATTTCATAATCCTAGACACTGGGAAGGATGAGGATGAATGCATCATCCTTGGAAGACCCTTCCTAGCCACAGCAGGAGCTGTGATTGATGTTGACAGAGGAGAGCTAGTCCTTCAATTAAATGGGGACTACCTTGTGTTTAAAACTCAAGGATCTTCCTCTGCAACCATGGAGAGGAAGCATGAAAAGTTTCTCTCAATAGAGTCAAACAAAGCCCCCACAATCAAATTCTAAGTTTGGTGTTGGGAGGCCACAACCAAACTCTAAGTTTGGTGTTGAACCCCCACATTCAAACTCTAAGTTTGGTGTTGAGAGGTCCCAACAATGCTCTGAACATCTGTGAAGCTCCATGAGAGCTCATTGTCAAGCTATTGACATTAAAGAAGCGCTTATTGGGAGGCAACCCAATTTTTATTTATCTATATTTATATTGTTCTTTTATGTTTTAGTAGGTTTACGATCATGTGGAGTCACAAAACAATTGCAAAAATTAAAAACAGAATCAAAAACAGTAGCACACCCTGGAGAAAGAGTTGTCTGGCGTTTAAATGCCAGAAACAAGCATCTGTCTGGCGTTTAACGCCAAAAACAAGCACCAAGCTGGCGTTTAATGCCAGAAACAAGCATCAGGCTGGCGTTAAACGCCAGAAACAGGCTACATTTGGGCGTTTAACGCCAGAAACAAGCTGCAGTCTGGCATTAAATGCCAGGATTGCATACAAAGGGCATTTTACACGCCTAAAAGGTGCAGGGATGAGAAATCCATGACACCTCAAGATCTGTGGACCCCACAGGATCACCTCAGGATCTGTGGACCCCACAGGATCCCCACTACCCCACTTCTCTCTTCTTCACACAATCCAATAACACTATACCCTTCACCAATCACCTCAATCTCTCTTCCACATTACCCCTTCACCAATCACATCCATCAACTCTTCCCCATAAACCCCACCTACCTTCAAATTCAAAATCTCTTTCCCACCCAAACCCACCCTAAATGATCGAACCCTAACCCCTCTCCCTCCACTATATAAACCCCTCCATCCTTCTTCATGTTCACACAATACTACCCTATCTTCTCTCCCTTGGCCGAAACCCACACCTCTCTCCCTTTCCTCCATATCTTCTTCTTCTTCTTCTTCTATTCTTTCATCTTTTGCTCGAGGGCGAGCAACATTCTAAGTTCTGTGTGGTAAAAGCATAGCTTTTTGTTTTTCCATAACCATTGATGGCACCTAAGGCCAAAGAAACCTCAAGAAAGAGGAAAGGGAAGGCAATTGCTTCCACCTCTGTGTCATGGGAGATGGAGAGATTCATCTCAAAAGCCCATCAAGACCATTTCTATGAAGTTGTGGCCAAGAAAAAGGTGATCCCTGAGGTCCCTTTTAAGCTCAAAAAAGGCGAATATTCGGAGATCTGACATGAGATCCAAAGAAGAGGTTGGAAAGTTCTTACCAATCCCATTCAACAAGTCAGAATCTTAATGGTTCAAGAGTTCTATGCAAACACATGGATCACTAGGAACCATGATCAAAGCATGAACCATGGAATTGGCTTACAATGGTTCAGGGAAAATGCTTAGATTTCAGTCTGGAGAACATAAGGTTGGCGTTCAACTTGCCTATGATGCAAGAAGATGCACGCCCCTACACTAGAAGACTAGACCTTAAGCCTGTGGCTAGAGGATGGTTGGAGTTCATCCAACGCTCCATCATCCCCACTAGCAACCGATCCGAAGTAACTGTGGATCGGGCCATCATGATCCATAGCATCATGATTGGAGAGGAAGTAGAAGTTCATGAAGTCATCCCTCTAGAACTCTACAAAGTAGCCGAAAAGCCTTCCACCTTGGCAAGGCTAGCTTTTACTCATCTCATTTGCCATCTATGCAACTTAGCTGGAGTTGTCATAGAAGGAGACATCATCATTGAAGAGGATAAGCCCATTACTAAGAAGAGGATGGAGCAAACAAGAGAGCCCACTCATGGATCTCAAGAGACGCATGAGGAAGCTCATCATCAAGAAATCCCTGAGATGCCTCAAGGGATGCATTTTCCTCCAAACAACTATTGGGAACAACTCAACACTTCTCTAGAAGGATTGAGTCATGACATGAACCAATTAAGGGTGAAATACCAAGAACACTCCATCATTCTCAATGAGATTAGAGAAGATCAAAAAGCTATGAGGGAGGTGAAACAAAGGCAAGGAAGAGACATAGAGGAGCTCAAGGACACCATTGGTCCTTCAAGAAGAAGGCACCACCCTCACTAAGGTGGACTCATTCCTTAACTTCCTTGTTTTTATCTATCTATTTTTTGATTTTTAAGCTTCATGTTTGTCTATGTTTGTGTCTTTATTACATGATCATTAGTGTCTAGTGTCTATGTCTTAAGGCTATAAATAATTCCATGAATCCTTCACCTTTCTTAAATGAAAAATGTTTTTAATACAAAAGAACAAGAAGTACATGAGTTTTGAATTCATCCTTGAAATTAGTTTAGTTATATTGATGTGGTGACAACACTTTTTGTTTTCTGAATGAATGCTTAAACAGTGCATATTTTTTATCTTGTTGTTTATGAATGTTAAAATTGTTGACTATTGAAAGAATGATGAACAAAGAGAAATGTTATTGATAATCTGAAAAATATGAAATTGATTATTGAAGCAAGAAAAATCAGTGAAAAAGAAGAAGCTTGTGGAAAAAAAGCAAGTAGAAAAAGCCAATAGCCCTTACAATCAAAAGGCAAGGGTAAAAAGGATCCAAGGCTTTGAGCATCAATGGATAGGAGGGCCCAAGAAAATAAAATCCAGGCCTAAGCGGCTAAATCAAGCTGTCCCTAACCATGTGCTTGTGGCATGCAGGAACAAGTGAAAAGTTTGAGACTAAGTGGTTAAAGTCGTGATCCAAAGCAAAAAGAGTGTGCTTAAGAGCTCTGGACACCTCTAACTGGGGACTTTAGCAAAACTGAGTCACAATCTGAAAAGGTTCACCCAGTCACGTGTCTGTGGCATTTATGTATCCAGTGGTAATACTGGAAAACAAAGTTCTTAGGGCCACGGCCAAGACTCATAAAAGTAGCTGTGTTCAAGAATCAACATACTTAACTAGGAGAATTAATAACACTATCTGAACTCTGAGTTCCTATGGATGCCAATCATTCTAAACTTCTAAGGATAAAGTGAGATGCCAAAATTGTTCAGAAGCAAAAAACTACAAGTCCCGCTCATCTAATTAGAACTAATATTCATTGATATTTTGGGATTTATAGTATATTCTCTTCTTTTTATCCTATTTGATTTTCAGTTGCTTGGGGACAAGCAACAATTTAAGTTTGGTGTTGTGATGAGCGGATAATTTATACGCATTTTGGCATTGTTTTTAGGTAGTTTTTAGTAAGATCTAGCTACTTTTAGTGATGTTTTTATTAGTTTTTATGTAAAATTTACATTTCTGGACTTTACTATGAGTTTGTTTGTTTTTTGGTGATTTCAAGTATTTTCTGGCTGAAATTGAGGGACCTGAGCAAAAATCTGATAGGAGGCTGACAAAGCACTGTTGATGCTGTTGGATTCTGACCTATCTACACTCGAAATGGATTTTCTTGAGCTACAGATCTCCAAATGGTGTGCTCTCAAATGCATTGGAAATCCGACATCTAGGCTTTCCAAAAATATATAATAGTCTATAATTTATTCAAGTTTAGATGACGCAAACTGGCGTTCAACGCCAGCTCCATGCTGCATTCTAGAGTAAAACGCCAGAAACACGTCACAAACCAGAGTTAAACGCCAAAAACATGTTACAACTTGGCGTTTAACTCCAAGAGAAGCCTCTGCACGTGTAAAGATCAAGCTCAGCCCAAGCACACACCAAGTGGGCCCCGGAAGTGAATTTCTACACTTAGACTTATTTCTGTAAACCCTAGTAACTAGTCTAGTATAAATAGAACTTTTTACTATTGTATTAGACATCTTTGGAACATCTTTAGATCATCTTTGGATTATCTTTTGATCTTTTGATCACGTTTTGGAGGCTGGCCTCTCGGCCATGCCTGGACCTTCATCACTTATGTATTTTCAACGGTGGAGTTTCTACACACCATAGATTAAGGGTGTGGAGCTCTGCTGTACCTCGAGTATTAATGCAATCACTACTGTTTTCTATTCAATTTATGATTATTCTTATTCTAAGATATTCATTCACACTTCAACCTGATGAATGTGATGATCTGTGACACTCATCACCACTCTCACCTATGAACGCGTGCCTGACAAATACTTCCATTCTACCTGCGAAAGCTAGAGTGTGTATCTCTTGGATTCCTGACCCACGACACATGGTTGCCTCGCCTGACAACCGAGCCTCCCATTCCGTGAGATCAGAGTCTTCGTGGTATAAGCTAGAATCTATTGGCAGCATTCTTGAGAATCTGAAAAGTCTAAACCTTGTCTGTGGTATTCCGAGTAGGATTCAGGGATTGAATGACTATGAGGAGCTTCAAACTCGCGAGTGTTGGGCGTAGTGACAGACGCAAAAGGATCAATGGATCTTATTCCGACATGATCGAGAACCGACAGATGATTATCCGTGCTGTGACTGCGCATTTGGACCATTTTCACTGAGAGGATGGGAAGTAGCCATTGACAACGGTGATGCCCTATATACAGCTTATCATAGAAAGGAGTAAGAATGATTGGATGAAAGCAGTAGGAAAGTAGAGATTCAGAAGGAACACAGTATCTTCATGCGCTTATCTGAAAATTCCCACCAATGAATTACATAAGTATCTCTATCTTTATTTTATGCTTTATTTATATTTATATTCGAAAACCACTATAACCATTAGAATCCGCCTGACTGAGATTTACAAGATGACCATAGCTTGCTTCATACCAACAATCTCCGTGGGATTGACCCTTACTCACGTAAGGTTTATTACTTGGACGATCAAGTGCACTTGCTGGTTAGTTGTGCGAAGTTGTGACAAAGTGTGATTCATGTTTGAGAGCTCCAAGTCTTTGGCGCCATTGTTGATGATCACAATTTCGTGTACCAGTGGCAGTGGTGGTGGCGTTAGTGGAGTAGCATAGAATAAAGAATATGGTTGAGGTGGTGGTAATGGAGGGATGTGAAAGTTTGAGATTTGCGGAAGAAGAGATAGTGGTGAAATTGAGATTGAAGATAAAGGGTGGCGTAATTTGGGAATTTTATTAAAAAGTCGACAAATATTTAAGGTTTGAGTACTTTTGACATATGCAACCCATCTTTAATGGATACCTCATTAGTTTTTTTTTCTTTGACGGGTACTTTTCTCAGCGTTTGTAAAATTTCTAGGTATAAATAATTTTTTTTCCATTTATAAAAATACTTATACAAATATTTTATAAATATTTCAAAATCTTATAAAAGTTAACTACTTAATATAATCCGAGAATCCTAATTAACTCAATTTACTTAATTTACCTAAATTCAATTTTAAATTACTCTAACTTCAACTCTAAACTAAATCCTAAACTAATTTATACAGCTAATTATCGTGAATTACATCTTACCTAGCCTAATATTATTTAATTTTTAAATTACACTAAATTAATGAAACAAACACTAATCACATATTCATTAAAAATTTTAATCAAGAATTTAATAAAAAAATTAATAAAATCCTAAACAAATAGAAAGTTCAATTCTAAAGTAAACCCTAAATTAATTACCATAAATTACACTCTACCTAATCTAATATTATTTAAATTCTAATTATACTAAAATAATGTAACACCCTAATTACACTTTTTATTAAAAAATTTAATCAAAAATTTAATAAAAAATTAATAAATTCTAAAGAAATAAAAAAATTCAACTCTAAATTACTCTATCTTCAACTCTAAATAAACCCTAAACTAATTTATCAAACTAATTATCATAAATTACACCCTACCTAACATAACCTAATTAAATTACACTAATTAAATTAATGTAACAAATCCTAATCACAAATTTTATTAACAAAATTTAATAAAAAACATAAAAAAAATTTAAACAAATAAAAAAATTTATTGAAAACAAACTATAAAAAAATTACCTTTGATTGTGGGTATAGGATGACAGAAGTGTGGTGGTGACAGGAGGCGACAGTGAAACCTACAATGATGGAGTTAAGGTTTAGTAAATCATAAGTGTAATATAACTAACAACCAAAAGGAAAAATAGACAACGACCTTAACTGTAGCACGGTGGACCTTAATGGTAGTGAATAAAAGTTGAATAAAGACAATTTTTTTAACTTTACAGAATTTTAAAGTTAAACTAAGATATTTTTTTAACTTTACAAAATTTTAGAGTTGAACAAAGACAATTTTTTTTTAATTTTACAGAATTTTAAAGTTGAACTAAGATATTTTTTTTCAACTTTACAGAATTTTAAAATTAAAGATTTTTATTTTCTCTATTAATATTTTTCTATACAACTTATCCCACCGGACATACCAGTTTTTTTTATTGATTATTTTGTAATTTGTCAATATCAATAATCAAATTTTCAATGGGTTTCCAAGTCAAACATAATATGAATAGAAAAATTAAAAGAATAAAAAAAAGAAGAAGAATAAGCCAATATTAAAATATAGATAGATATATAAACTTCATAGAGTTCCAAAGTTAAATATTACAATATAAGCAGAAGAAAGAAAAGACGTAAATGAAGATAAAATAAAAATAGAAAGAAAAATGAAAGGAATATTTGGCTTGTCTATTGTGTATTCATTTGTATCAGTAGCAGTAGCATTAGGATGTTTAGAGTACTTTGCTAAACAATTCCAACCTTTTTCACTGATCTCAAGACTCCTATTTATGGATAATTCCAACTAATAAAAAATTATAATTAAATCCTAATAGAGGTCATTTTCTTCTAATAACTAAATATAACTACCTATTTACCTTGAGCAAATGTAAATTTTGCATGAGAGTACATAAAGTAACTTCAAAGTACATGAGCAAGTTGTAATTTCAATAACTACCATGAGTAAGTAATTGATTCCTTTCAATTTCTATGTGTTCACCATGTAAAACACAAGAAAGTATTTTTTGTACTTGGAACTTGATTGACAGAAGTCGTCGACTTGTCGAAGAGTTCACTTTGACCAAATATATTTATGCTTTGATATCCATTATCAATAATTTATCGAAAATAATATTTTTGATATAACACATGTATATCTACTTTCTGAGTTTACGTAAAAAGTAATTTAATTTGTGTTGACTGTTATTTATTCATTTATTTGTTTAAGTTTAGGTTTCATAGATGAGACCAAAATACACTTCTCATGTTGAAAATTAAACTAAGCTTATCAAATTACCAATAATCAAGTAGAGGAATTTAAGTTGAATTATAATTACTAAAAGTTTCTTAATTATAAGATTACTTATTCCAATTGATAACATTGAGATAGAAGTTCTTGAAAAATCTATTAATCCTATAGATAAATGTTGAATAGTCAAATTGTGAATAAAACTTACCTTCTTCGACAAGTGAAAAAAAAAAACAATTTAAAAATCTATAGCATTACCAAAATTAGATCATTACTTCATACTTAGTTATTAAGAAAATTAGCAAAATTCAAGACTATATAATAAGCATCATATATAATGGTATCATTCAAGTGAAGTTCATAAAGAATATGGACTTAGATTGAGAATTCTCATTTCTTTCTATTAAGAGACTTAACAGAGAATAAAGATAAGTATTATTATTGTAATTTTTGTTTTACTTTTTATTATATTGTTACGCTATTGTTGAAAATTTTTTATTAAAATTATGTTGTACTGTTGAAGTGTTTATGTGAATAAATAAATTTTGACAAACAATTGTGGATAATAAATTTATACCTCAATGTAAGAATACCAATGTAACTCAAATTTTCACCGACCTTGTTCTTATCTCCCCACCTTCCTTAAGAAAGGATTTTTTTACTACCTAATTCCACAAAATTGGGTAGTTAAGAACCCACCCATTTGATGTTGGTAGACTTGCTATGCTTTTGCTATGATTGCTTGACTCCACTACTTCAAGTTAAGTTCATCATGCTAGACCGTGTTGTTGGGCTCATCCTGCGGCTGCCACTCATTTGGCAAACCTTTTAGTAGTTTATCATCAATGAGAATGATATTCTTTTCATAATGCATTCTTCTTCTTTTGGTTTTTTTAGGTCAAAATTATCAATTCATATTTTGTTAAAGAGATATAAATTCTTCTAAGTTATAGTTTTTGGTCAGTACAACTTTGATTTTTCAAAAACAGACTACACATCTTTTTGTTGGTCAAACATGGGCCCTCACTCCTTAAAAAAGCTACAAAGCGTTTGTGTCATTTGCTTGATCTACAAAAAATAAAAATACAAAACACACTGTGATTGAATTATCTAGTATATAGGATTGGACTTGACTCGTGACTTACCCATTGGACCAATTATTTTTTGTTAAGAGCAAAAAGATTCGGATTCGAAAACAAAAGTAGTATGTGGTCGATACAAAAAAAATGTAGTATGTGGTAAAGGTTTTGGCACAAACCGGTTTTAAATTCAATTTTACGTATAAAACCGATTTTAAATCCAGTTTTACGTATAAAACTGGTTTTAAATCTGGTTTTTTTAAATCCAAATATAAAATCCGATTTTTTTTTTAATCCAAATCTAAAATCCGATTTTTTTTATAAAATCCAGTTTTAAAACCAGATTTTTTAACCAAAAATTCATTTTTAAAACCAATTTTTGAAAATCCAGTTTTAAAACATATTTCTTCAACCAAAAATCCAATTTTAAAATTAGCTTTTAAAAATCCAATTTTCAAACCTGATATTTTAACAAAAAATCCACTTTTAAAACCAGTTTTTAGAAATTCAATTTTCAAACCATAATTTTTTTAAAAGTAAAATTAATACTAAAGTCATTTTAAAGTGTATAGGTTCATTACAACTAGAATTTGGTTCTTTATAAATCTAATGACAATAGCTAATCTATATAACATTTAATCATTCTCAAGACATCAAAAGAATACCACCAAAAAATCTCTTTAAAACAACAACCACAAAGTATCAAAAGATGCCAAGTTGCCAACAAAATCATCAAACAACCACAATCTTTGAGGAAAATATATCTGCAAATAACAAAATATACCTTTGTCATTTTAAAATAAATCTTTGAATGAAAGTATTAAACCAAATGAGAATATTAAGCATACCTAGTCATCATCAAGATTATCAATTGATGCCGCCATAGAACAAGCACCATCAGTAGAGGAAAATATATCTGCCAAGGGAATCAAATTAATTATCAAGTCTATATTCAACAACTTTTAATTGGTAACTAATACCTACATTCTAAAATAGAAAGATAACAAAAACAAAAATAAAATAAAATGAGAAGAAATATGAAACAAATTTTATACCTTGATCAACTTGTTGAAGAACTTCACCATCATCATCTAAAGCAGAGAAAAGATCTTCCTTAAGCCAATCTCCTGTGCAGACTAAGGCTTCTACCATTCTAGGTGTGAAGGAACTGCGGTATGGATCGAGGACTCTTTCTCTAGTACTAAATGCAGACTCCGAAGTTACCGTAGAAACAGGTATAGCCAATACCTCACGAGCCATATTTCCAAGAATTGAAAATCGGGTTGAGTTGACCTTCCACCAGTTTAGTATATCAAACTTATGGGAGTATGGCTCGCATTCTTCTTGTAAATATCTATCAAGTTCAAATCTTGTATTTATTCTGCGACCGGTTGCTTGCAGAAAAAAGCCCATGGCATGAAGATCGGTATTAATGTTGTTGGCTTGAACATCTTGCGTATCAGCTTCACTTGCTTCCTCAGAACTTTGGTATTGCTGATAATGTAACTTTATGCACTTGGACAACTTTGACTTCAATTCGCCTCCTTTTTCTTCTCCAAAGAAGTAATCCAAGAAATAATTGACGTACTCAATCTTTTGCAAGGTTATGAAAACTGGACCGGACCGGCTGGTCGAACCGATTCAACCAAAAACCGGCGATACAAACGGTCCGGTCCTCCTTCTGTAATTGCTTGCAGGAAAATTTCCAAAAAACCATCGAACCGGCCGAGAATCAATCGGTTGGGCCGGACCGGTAATCGACCGGATCGGATAAAACGGCGTCGTTTCTTAATTTGAAAAAAAAAGGGGAAACGGATCCAGTGATCCACTCATGACCCAACCCCTTCCCCCAATCATTCATTCATTCCTAACCCAGGTCCTCAGGAACAGAGATGAGAGAACTCTGAATCGAAGAAATCCTAGCCGCCTAGCCCTCCATTGTCGCCGCCTAACCCAAGTCCTCAGCACCGCCGCTTCCGTCCCAAGTCCTCAGCACCGCCGCTTCCTCCTCTTCCCCGTGTCCGGAACCCATTAACTCGGCAGGTCCTCTTCGGCTCTTCATCTTCAGTGAATTTTTGGTCATCTTCAATTTTTTTGTTCTTCTTCTTCTTCACTAAACCCTAGTCTGCTTCGGTCTTGGTTTCAACTGTAGTTTTGTTCTGAAGGTTAGTTCTTCAATTCTTCTTTTGCTTCTGTCTTGTATTTGCTGGTTGCTAATGGTGGAAATTTTACAAATTTGCAAATTTGTATATATGGTTCTGATTGTATGGTTCTGTATGTATGGTTCTGATGGCAGTTGCTGATGGTGTTTTACCAGTTCTGATGGCAGTTGCTGATAGTGTTTTACCAGTTACTGTTCGGTCTTCTTCTTCGTTTGAAGTTCTGAAATTACGGGTGGCTGGCTTGATAAACCACTATTTTATGGTTTACAATGTGTTTAATTGTGTGGTGTATGGTTTTATCATGGTCTTTACCCACTTATTCATATAATTAGCATGCATTTATATTTCCTTCCTAAAGTTATTACATGATTGAAAACTTACTTCCTAGAGACCTTTGATTAGGTATTTTAACCCCCCTTTATTCCATTCGATGCCGTGATATGTGTGTTAAGTGTTTCAGGCTTTATAGGGCATGAATGAGTGGGAGATTGGAAAGGAAGCTTACAAAAAAAATGGAAGAAATACAAGAAATTGAGGAGATGACCAGCGAGAAGTGACGCGTACGCGTCAGCGACATGACCGCATGGAAGAGAGGAATTCGCAGTGACGCGGCCGCATGAGTGACGCGGACTGGAAAAGCAGAAGCGACACGGAGGCATGGACGACGCGCCCGCATGGAAAAGCAAAGCGCCTAAGGACGCGTCCGCGTGAATGACGCGTCCGCGTGACGTGCGCGACCTGTAGAATTTCAGAAGTCGCTGGCAGAGTTTCTGGGCCGGATTTCAACCCAGCTTTCGGCCCGGAATTACAGACTAGAGTCAGGAAACATGCAGAAATGAAGGACAACAATTCATTTTGAATAATTTTTAGTTTTAGATCTGGATTTACTCCTCCCCTAGGTTTTCATCACTTGACATTCATAATTAGGATTTTTGGGAAGATTTTGGCTTTAGCTTTTGAGAAGAGTCTACCTCCGGTACTAGTAATTTTATTTTGTTATTTACTTTTTATATTTACTCTTCTATGTTTTTAATCCTTTTAGAGTTGACTTTGGATTATTTTTACAAGTTATTAATATAGACCATTTTTATTTTCAATTAATCCTTTTATTTTTATTTATCATGTCTTCTTTTATTTTCACCATTAATTTTGTGAATTTTATAATTATGATGAGTGAGTAGTTCCATGACTTAATTGGGGATGATTGAAAGGAACCCTTGAGTTGAACTACTCAAGAGAGAAATTATAATTGGGTTTATTGTTGAATCACCCTCTAATCATTAACTCTAGTCCTTCCCAAGGGAGAGGATTAGTACTTATGACTAGAAACCGATTTCCAACTTGCTTGACTTCCCTTTACCTAGTAAGGGTTAACTAAGCAGAGTAACTTCCAATTATTAATTAATCTTGAGAGTATTTCAACAATAATAGGGCTTCCAACTAATCTACCCCCAGTCAAGGCTTTTATTTAAAATTAATTAAATTCTCTAATTTAAATTTCTGTTTATCAACTCAACCATTTTTGAAAATACCTATTGATGAAATAGCACATCTCTCTGCAACTCGTTGGGAGACGACCTGGGATTCATACTCCCAGTATTTTAATTTTCAATATTGTGACAACCCCTTTTTAAATTGATAAGCGGATTTTCGGCTGGTTAAGGACTGTACTTGCAACGTATTCCTATTAATAAATTCTTAACTCGCCAATTTCCGCTACGTTAATTTTTGGCGCCGTTGCCGGGGAGTTGCAACAGTGTGCTAATTTATTAATTGGTATTTATTTTAATTGCAATTTTTCTTTTCATTCTGTCACTATGAGTTGTACGTTTCTTTCGTTAAATGACGCGTTCACTACCTGATCCAAGCTTGCCAGTATTTGACCCTGAGATTGAAAGAACTCTTTCACGTATAAGGCAAGCTCGGTGTCAGCGACTCCTCTTTGAGGACGAACCTGAACCGTCATCTAAGGAAGAAACAAGCTCCCTCTCTACTGATCCAGTTCATTTACGTGCAGGTGACATGGCGGTGCCCAGAAGAGTCACTATCCAGGAGGAAGGAGCCCCTGACTTTACGCTCCAACCATTCCAGGCACACCACCCAGCAGTAGCTGTAGATTTTGAAATAAAGTCTTCACTACTCAACTTGATGCCCAAGTTTCATGGCTTACCTGCTAAGAGCCTATCAAGCATCTTAAGAATTTCCAGATTGCTTGTTCTACTGTTAAGCGTAATGGCACTGATGAAATCTCCATTCTGTTGAAAGTCTTCCCATTTTCTCTGGAGAAAAAGGCAAGAGAGTGGTACTACACTCAACCTGGAGCAACTGTTTCCAACTGGGATACACTTAGGAGAGAGTTTTTGGATAAATTCTTTCCAGCTAAAGTTGCCGATAAGCTGAGGAAGGACATGTCTATGATCGTTCAGGATGAGTCTGAGACCCTCTATGAATACTTGGAACGCTTCAATAATCTTCGAGATACATGCCCCCATCATATGATTGACAAGATAGTGTTGCTCGGTTACTTTACACAGGTTTTGAAATCTCAAGATAGGACCACACTGGAAGGTGCTAGCAATGGTTCTATGAAAAAGAACAAGACTACGGAAGAAGCATGGCAATTGATCAGCGACTTAGCTGACTCTACTAGGAATCACAGGCAGAGACAAAGTCGGTCAAGAGCTGTTGCAGAGGTATCCACTAATAAAGAGACTGCTGCTATAGCTTAGAGCTTATGTGAAATGACTAACTTGCTGAAGCAGATGCAACTGAATCAACAAAAGCCTCAGCAAGTTCAGCCTTCTCTACCACAGCACAGCCAGCCGTTGGTTCCACAAAGAGTATACGAAATCTGTGCAGATTACAGTCACTATACCGATGAGTGTCTGCAACTCCAACTAGAAGACAACACTGTATCAGTCACTCATAACTTTTATGACTGCCCCAATCAAGGGTACAATCAAGGTGGCAACTATAACCAAGGATGGCAGGATAACTCTAACTAAGGCTGGAGAGACAATTTTAACTAGGGTTTCAGGGACAATTATAACAGAGGAGGCAGAGATACCAATGGAAATCAGAGGTGGAATAACAATAACAATTTCAGGCAGTAGAATCAGAATCAGGCCTATAGAGCACCTCATCTCAGACAGCCTCAAAATTCTCAGCAAACCTCTTAGATCACTTATCCCTCTTCATCCCCTAATGATGAATTACTACAAACCATTGATCGGAGACAACAGGATATGGAAAATAAATTTAATACAACTCTGAATGTTTTGACTTCTACTTTACAAACCCTTGTCTCACAGGTTGGATCACTGACCAACTCCAACAACCAGTCCTCAAGCTCTGGTGGACTCCCCTCTCAATCATTACCCAACCCAAAGGGTGGTATTAATGCCATCACCCTGAGATCCGGAACCACGCTGCAAGAGAGGAATCAGGAATAGCCAAACCCACCAGAACACGCCTCAGCTGAAGAGGTAGTGGAAATAGAAGATGTTGAAGAAGAAAAGAGCATACAGGACATGGCTGAAGATGAAGACGCCAAATCACAGAAAGAAGCACCAAAGGGCGCAGACACTATAGAGGACGCCGTTCCTATTCCATTTCCACAACTTGCAAGGAAGCCCAGGAAGCAGTTGGAACCTGATCCCAAAATGGTAGAAATCTTCAAAAAGGTTGAGGTAACTGTTCTCCTTTTTGATGTCATTCAACAGGTACCTAAATATGCAAAGTTTTTAAAAGATTTGTGCATACATAAAGACAAAATTAATGAATTAGAAACTATTCCTTTAGGGAGTTCTATATCTGCTTTAATGGGAAATATACCTGAAAAATGTAGTGATCCAGGTCCATGCATGGTTAACTGTACAATTGGAGGTGAGATATTTTCTGACTGCATGTGTGATTTAGGATCATGTGTTAGTATAATGCCTTTATCTGTATATGATGTTTTGAGGCTCCCTCCCTTAAAAAGGTCGGTAGCTCGTTTTGTGTTAGCAGATAAAAGTATTATTACAGTGGCTGGAGTTGCTGAAGATGTATTACTTGGAATCAAAGGTCTCACTTTCCCCATTGATTTTTACATCCTGGAGATGCCCCAAAATGACTCAGAGAAGCCATCATCAATTCTACTCGAAAGACCTTTCTTGAAGACCTCGAAGTTCAAATTAGATGCTTTTGCAGGCAGATACTCTTTTGAGATAGACGGCCGAGTAGTAAGCTTCAATCTGAATGGAGTTTTGAAACACTCTCCAGAAGACCGTTCTATCTTCCTGTGTGACATTATAGATGAAACCGTAGCTGAAGTTCACCAGGAAGAGTTTGAAGATAAGTACAAAGGACAAGATCCAAGTGTGGGGAATTCCGAGGACAATGCAGGTACTCTACCACTGCCACCAGTTCCAGATAATCCAGAGCCAAACCATGACCAGAAGTTAGAATTGAAACCCCTCCCTCCATACCTCAAATATGCTTACCTTGAGGACAAGCAGAAGTTTCCAGTTATCATTGCACAAGACCTCACTTCTCAGCAGAAAGAGCAGTTACTTAGTGTGCTGAAGAAGCACAAGAAAGCAATTGGGTGGAGTTTAGCAGACATAGTAGGCATCAACCCTCAAGTTTGTGAGCACAAGATATTTTTAGAAGAAGGAGCAAGACCTGTTCATCAACCCAAAAAGAAGACTGAACCCCACTATTTTAGAGGTTGTCAAGAAGGAAGTAACCAGACTATTAGAGGCAGGTATTATCTACCCCATCTCAGACAGTGAATGGTTGAGCCCAATACAAGTGGTGCCCAAGAAGTCTGGAGTCACTACAGTGAAGAATGAGCATGGAGAGCTCATAGCAACCAGAGTACAGAACGCCTGGAGGGTCTGCATTGATTACAGGCGTCTCAACCAAGCTACTCGTAAGGATCACTACCCTCTTCCATTCATTGATCTAATGCTGGATAGCCTGTCAGGTAAATCACATTATTGCTTTTTAGATGGTTACATAGGCTATTTCCAGATTCATATAGCTCCTGAGGATCAGGAAAAAACTACCTTTACATGTCCTTTTGGGACATATGCTTACAAGAGAATGCCCTTTGGCTTGTGCAATGCACCAGCTACTTTCCAAAGGTGCATGATGAGTCTTTTCTCTGATCTTATTGAGGACTGTATGGAGGTTTTTATGGATGATTTTAGCGTTTATGGTGATTCTTTTATCCTTTGCTTGGATAGTTTATCTAGAGTATTAGATAGATGTGTCAGTACAAACCTTGTATTGAATTTTGAAAAATGTCATTTTATGGTTAAACAAGGAATCGTACTGGGACATGTTGTATCTAATACTGGCATTTTTGTAGATCCGGCAAAGGTGGATGTTATTTCTAGTTTGCCTTACCCCTCTTTTGTGAGGGAAGTCTGTTCGTTCCTTGGCCATGCAGATTTTTACCGACGATTCATTAAGGACTTTAGTAAGGTAGAACTTCCCCTATCCAGATTACTGCAGAAAGATATCGAGTTCGAGTTCAGTGAGGATTGCAAACAAGCATTTGATAAGCTGAAAACTGCCCTGACTCAAGCTCCAATTGTGAGAGGACCAGACTGGAGCCAGCCATTCGAAATCATGTGCGATGCTTCCAACCATGCAGTAGGGGCAGCACTGGCTCAGCGTGAAGGTAAGGATCCTTTTGTTATTGCTTATGCATCTAAAACTTTAGACACCGCTCAGTCTAACTACATTACTACTAAAAAAGAGCTTCTTGCTATTGTTTTTGCTCTGGATAAATTCCGAGCCTATTTACTTGGTACTAAGGTAGTAGTGTATTCAGACCACGCAGCTCTAAAGTATCTATTAGCTAAAAAGGAATCCAAACCAAGGCTTATACGTTGGATACTGCTACTACAAGAATTTGATTTAGAAATAAAGGATAGGAGTGGTACCCAGAATCTAGTGGCAGACCACTTGAGTCGCCTTGAACACATTATGGATGACTCCACTCCTATATCTGATAATTTTCCATTTGATAACCTACAAGCAGTATCTGTGGTAACCCCTTGGTATGCACCTGTAGCTAATTATCTAGTTAGCCGCACTTTTCCTCTACACTTTACTAAGCACCAAAGAGACAAGCTGAAAAGCGAATCTAAATATTATATATGGGATGACCCATATTTATGGAGATGTGGCGCTGACCAGGTAATTAGAAGGTGTGTCCCTCAATCAGAATTCCAGTCTATTTTAGAGGCCTGTCACTCATATGAGAGTAGAGGACATTTTGGCCCTCAAAGAACAGCTAGAAAAATCTTAGACTGTGGATTCTAGTGGGCCACCCTTTTTAAAGACGCTGCTGAATTTTGTAAATCTTGTCCCCCATGCCAAAGGTTTGGTAATATATCCCAGAGGGATGAAATGCCTCAACAAACTATGCTTTTCTGTGAAATTTTTTATGTTTGGGGCATTGACTTCATGGGTCCATTTCCAAATTCTAATGGCCACCTCTATATATTGTTGGCTGTAGACTATGTTTCTAAATGGGTGGAAGCAATTCCTACCCATACTGATGATGCTAACACTGTTGTTTTCTTTGTTAGAAACCATATTATTTGTCGCTTTGGATCACCACGAGCAATCGTGAGCGATCAAGGCACCCATTTTTGTAACAGGAGACTAACAGGATTGCTGAAGAAGTATGGGATAATTCATAAAATAGCAACAGCCTACCATCCTCATACTAATGGGCAAGTCGAGGTGTCTAATAGAGAAATAAAGCGCATCTTACAGAAGATAGTCAAACCTCATAGAAGAGACTGGAGCACCAGACTACAAGATGCACTCTGGGCATACAGAATAGCATACAAGACACCCATTGGGATGAGTCCTTTCTGCTTAGTCTATGGAAAGGCTTGTCACCTTCCATTTGAGGTGGAGCACAAAGCTTTTTGGGAAGTAAAGGAATACAACATGGGATTTGAGAAAGCCGGAGCTGAAAGGAAGTTGCAACTGCAAGAATTGGAGAGCCTTCACCTAGAAGCTTATGAGAACTCAAGACTGTACAAAGAGAAAATAAAGGTTGTACATGATCAACACATCAAGAGAAAGGAGTTCCAACCTAGGGATTTGGTTCTTCTTTACAACTCTAGACTGAGGCTCATGCCAGGCAAACTGCGATCACGGTGGGAAGTGATGACAGGTCATCATATACCCATTTTTCAAGCTAATTTCACTTGTTTTATTAGCCTTTATGCACTTTCTTGTATCCTAAGTAAGCAGTTTGGAATGAAAATGCAACACTTCTTTAAGTCAAGCAACCACCATTAAATTGATGCTAAATCATGAGGTTTAAGCAAGAATTAATTGATTTTTAATGAATTATAAACCTTATGAGTTTAGAGATACTTTGAGTGGTTGTTTTGGTTTCTTATAGGTGAAGAAAGGAAGAAAAGAGGAAAAACGTGGCTTAAAGAAAGCGTGGCCCAAGGGAAGAAGAAGTGTGGCGCATGGAAGGGAGGAAGCAAACATTGCCCTCCACAAGGGCACACTGCCCTCCAGGAGAGCAACATTATGAGCCAAACCTTGAAAAGCATCACTGCCATGCCCACAACAAAGGCGGAGCACAATTTGATGCTAAGAATCAAAGAGAGCAAAAACTCTGCCCTGCCCTCCTCAAGAGCAATATCGGGCTTCAACCAAGAAAAATTCAAAAGGAATTGCTTCATGATGCTTCCTATGGGTTTCGAACCCAAGGACAAGGAGGAAAGGAGTAGCGCTCAAGCACAATAAAATCAAGTAAAAATTAGCTTGCTTTCATTCTCCCTGGATCGAACACGGCACCATGAGGAAGCAAGGAACTAAGCATGACTTTGGTGCCAAGAAAACCAAAGAAAAGAAGTAGCGTGTGCCTCTACCAAGTTTCGAACTTGGGACTTCACCTTTGGCACATTGCCCTGCCCTCCACAAGGGCAGGGCAGCATTTTTGTGGTGCATGGCCAGCGCACCAACACGCACGCACCAGGGAAGTCTCGGCCAGCAGCAGCGCGCGGGCAGAATCTGGCGCACCATGAAAACTCTGCCCTGCCGTCCACAAGGGCAGGGCAGCATCCTGCGCACCAAACTCGCACGCAACAAGGATCGCACGCACCAATTCCTGCCCTGCCCTCCACAAGGGCAGGGCAGCCTCCTGGGAGCTACTTCTTCATGGGCTGAAATTGGATTAAAAATCCAATTAAATTCATTTCTTCACCAAATCAAAAGCCCATCCAAATTCCAAAATCCAAGAATAGAAAGTGTATAAATAGGAGTTAGTTTGATGTAATTAGGGACCTTTCTTTTCACTTTTGAATAGAGAGCTTCTTTTGATTTTGAATTTTGAGACTTCATTGAGAGCTAGGAACTGAGATTTCAGGGAATTGGGGAGGAGAATTGATCTCTCTTCTTCCTCGTTCTTGCTTGAGCATTTTTACATTTCTTGTTTGAGTCTTGGGTGTGAAGAATTGAGGAATTTCTGTCTCAATCTCCATTCAAGATCTCTTTAATTCCTCTTCTGCATAATTAAGTTCAATTACATTTCCTTTACTGCTTCTTCTTTAAATTCTTGTTAATTGTTCTGTGAAATTGGATCTGGGAAGGCAATTGAGATCTAGACTTTGCTATCTAGTCTCTGGAGTCCTGAGACCCATTCTCCTTTTGGTTCTTCTATGAACCCCTGCTGCAAATTAAATTCCCTTTTCTGTTGAGATCTAACAGAATTCAATTCATCTTTTGCTTTGATAATTGTTGCAATTTAATTTCCCTTGTTTGAATTCTGAAATTCCAGTCCTCAAATCCCTTTTTTTCATTCAAGCAATTTATATTTCTTGCACTTTAAGTTACTGCAATTTATATTTCTTGCACTTTAAGTTTCAGTCATTTAATTTCTTGTTCTTTAAGATTTAGTTCTTTTACTTTCAGTTCCCTTTAATTTCTGTAATCCTTCCCTTCCCCCTTTACATTTTCTGTCATTTACTTACTGTTGGATACAAAATCACTCAACCAATACTTGATTCGCTTGACTAAATCAACCACCGAACTAAAATTTCTCAATCCTTCAATCCCTGTGGGATCGACCTCACTCCCGTGAGTTTTATTACTTGATGCGACCCGGTACACTTGCCGGTGAGTTTTGTGTTGGATCGTTTTCCACCCATCAAGTTTTTGGCGCCGTTGCCGGGGATTGAAATAGATTGACAATGATTAAGTGAAGTGGAGGTCTAGATTATGCACTTTTTCTTTTTTTAACTAACACACAAATTGTTTGAATTTTTGCTTAAACTCACTAAAACTTCATTCTAGCAATAGATTGAAGTTTCACTGGTTTTCTGGATCTGTGTGTCTCTCATTATGTGTTTGTATGTCAGGTACAGGAAGAGCTTCCCCTATTCTCTCTGAACTTGACCAAAGAACTCTTCAAAGAATAAGAAAAGCTGAAAGAGGGAAGAACGTTATTGGAGAGGAAGAATCTGAGGAGGAATTCCAAGAAATGGAAGGAGATCCATCAAATCCCAATCAACCAGAAGGAGGGGCCAACAATAACCCACAACAAAGAAGAGTACTGGCCTCCTACACATTTGCAAATGCTAGACATTGTGGGAGTAGCATTCTTACCCCTAATGTCAATGCAAACAACTTTGAACTAAAGTCACAACTCATCACATTGGTCTAAAACAACTGCTCTTTTGGAGGAGGGCCATTGGAGGACCCAAATCAACATTTATCTACCTTCTTGAGGGTTTGTGACACTGTCAAAACCAATGGTGTACCTCCTCACAGTTACAAGTTGCTGCTCTTTCCATTCTCTCTCAGGGACAAAGCCACTCAATGGCTAGAAACATTTCCAAAGGAAAGCATCAACACTTGGGATGATTTGGTGAGCAAGTTTCTTACCAAATTTTATCCCCCGCAAAGGATCATAAGATTGAAGACTGAGGTGCAAACATTCACTCAAATGGAGGCTGAAAATTTATATGAAGCATGGGAAAGATATAAGGCACTGCTGAGGAAATGTCCACCAGAAATGTTTACTGAGTGGGATAAGTTGCAGAACTTCTATGAAGGACTTACTCTGAAAGCTCAAGAAGCACTTGATCATTCAGCTAGAGGCTCATTACAACTCATGAAAACTACAGAGGAAGCTCAAAACCTCATTGATATGGTGGCCAACAACCAATATTTCTTTGCTCACCAAAGGCAACACCAACCATCGCAAAGGAGAGGAGTAATGGAGCTGGAAGGAGTGGATTCAATTCTAGCTCAGAACAAGATGATGCAGCAGCAAATTCAACAACAGTTTGAGCAAATGGCCAAAAGAATTGATAGCCTGCAAGTAGCATCAGTGAGTGCCACAAGCCAACCATCAACCACATGGGTGCAAAATGAAGAAACTCAAGAGGAGCAACAGCAAGAGCAAGTCCAATACATGCATAACCAAAATCCTGGAACAAATGAAGTTTATGGTGATACTTACAATCCTTCTTGGAAAAACCATCCCAACCTCAGATGGGGAGACAACCACAATCAAACTCAGCAGCCATGGCAAAGAAACTCGAATCAAAACAATTGGAAAAACACAAACCACAACAACCAGCCAAACACTAACCAGAACACATATAGAAAACCACAAAATAATTACCCCAACTCTAACCATTATCCATCCAATAACCAACCAACTAACCAAAGCACCTACCATCATCCATCAACACCCCGAAACCAACCAATCTCACAAGAATCTCAAAGGATTACTGATCTAGAGCTGCTCATGGAGAAAATGATGAAGAACCAAGAATTGACAACAAAGAACCAAGAAGCTTCCATGAAGAACCTAGAAAGGCAGATTGGACAAATCTCCAAGCAGATCTCTATTGAGAGACCTTCAAGCTCACTACCAAGTGATACCATTCCTAATCCAAAAGAAGAATGCAAAGTCGTGCAATTAAGGAGTGGAAAGACATTGGTAGATGGCAACCAAGGGGCAACTAAGAAACTTATGGAGAATGACAAAGAGCCAACAGAAAAAGATGGAGCTAACAACAAGGGCATAGCAAGCAAGAATGCCCCAAAAAAGCTCACAGAAGAGAACAACCAACCACAGAGTCTAAAGAAAGGAAAGCAGATCATGGAAGAACCAAATCCAAAACAGCAGCAAGTGGAAAAAAGTCTTACACCTCCACTACCTTATCCACAGAGATTCCAAAAAGAAGCAAAGGATCAACATTTCCACAAATTCCTTGAGACTTTCAAGAAGCTGGAAATCAACATACCTTTGGCTGAGGCATTGGAGCAAATGCCTCTTTATGCCAAGTTCTTAAAGGAGCTCATCAACAAGAAAAGAGATTGGAATGAGAAGGAGACGGTAATGCTCAGTGAGGAATGTAGCGCTGTGCTCCAAAAAGGAATTCCACCAAAACTTAAAGATCCAGGGAGTTTTGTGGTATCATGCACTATTGGCAAATTAACCTTGGACAAAGCTCTCTGTGATCTTGGAGCTAGTATCAACTTAATGCCCCTGTCCATGATGAGGAAGCTTGCTATAGAAGAACTCAAACCCACCAGGATGTCACTAGTCATGGCCGATAGATCAATAAAGACACCCAATGGAATTGTGGAAAATCTGTTAGTGAAGGTTGGAGAGTTTATCTTCCCTGCGGATTTTGTAATCCTAGACACCGATGAGGAAGGAAACAATTCAATCATCTTGGAAAGACCATTTCTAGCGACTGCAAGAGCCATTATAGATGTGGAAAAAGGAGAAATGATCTTCAGAGTACACAATGAGCAAATGATCATAAATGTTTTCAAGTCAATGCAACACCCTCCTGAGCAGGAAGATTACTTGAGAGTGGATATGATAGAGAGCCTGGTGGAAGAAATGTTAGACACTAATCAGCATGAGCAAGAAGAAGAAATGAATCAAGAAACAGTAGAGGAGCACGCAGCTGAGATCTCTATTGACAAGGAGGTGGAACCAAGCAAGAAAGAAGAAGTGCAAAAACAAGAACTGAAGCCATTACCTACCCATCTCAAATATGCATTTCTTGGCACTTCAGAGAGCTTCCCAGTGATCATCAATTCATCCCTGACAAAGAAAGAAGAAGGAGAGCTTCTTGATGTACTCAGAGCTCACAAGGATGCTTTAGGATGGACCATTGATGATCTGAAAGGCATTAGCCCTGCAGTGTGTATGCATAAAATTCTCTTGGAGGACAATTCCAAAGCAGTAGTTCAACCTCAGAGAAGGTTAAATCCTGCAATGAAGGAAGTTGTCCAGAAGGAAGTAATGAAATTGTGGAATGCAGGGATAATATATCCTATCTCCGATAGGTCATGGATAAGCCCAGTCCAAGTAGTACCAAAGAAGGGTGGAATGACAGTCATTATTAATGAGAAAAGTGAACTCATTCCCACAAGGACTGTAACAGGATGGAGGATGTGTATTGACTATAGGAGGCTGAATGACGCCACACGCAAAGATCATTTCCGACTTCCTTTCATTGATCAGATGCTTGAAAGGTTGGCTGGCCATGCTTACTATTGCTTCCGGGATGGCTATTCTGGGTATAATCAGATAGTGGTAGATCCAAAGGACCAAGAAAAGACTTCATTCACATGTCCAGTTGTTGTTTTCGCTTATAGAAGAATGCCATTTGGACTATGCAATGCCCCAACCACTTTTCAAAGGTGTATGCTCTCCATTTTTTCAGACATGGTCGAAAAGTTTTTAGAGGTTTTCATGGATGACTTTTCTGTTTTTGGTGACAATTTCAATACTTGCCTGAAACATCTAGCTCTTGTCTTGAAACGGTGCCAAGAAACTAATTTGGTTTTAAACTGGGAAAAGTGCCATTTCATGGTACCTGAGGGGATTGTTCTTGGTCATAAAGTTTCAAGAAAAGGGATAGAGGTTGACAAGGCAAAGGTGGAAATTATAGAAAAACTCCCTCCACCAACTAATGTGAAATCTGTTAGAAGTTTCTTGGGGCATGCAGGATTTTATAGAAGGTTTATCAAGGATTTTTCTAAAATAGCCAAACCTTTGAGTAATCTGTTAATGATTGATAATCCTTTTGTTTTTGACGAAAATTGCCAGCACGCCTTTGAAACTTTAAAACACAAACTCACAACAGCACCAATTATCACACCTCCGGATTGGAAACTACCCTTTGAACTCATGTGTGATGCAAGTGATATTGCAATTGGTGCTGTACTTGGACAAAAGAAGGGAAACTTGCATCATGTCATATATTATGCAAGTAAAGTGTTGAATGAGGCTCAAAAAAATTACACCACAACAGAGAAGGAATTGTTAGCTGTAGTTTATGCATTTGATAAGTTCAGATCATACTTGATAGGATCTAAAATTGTGGTTTATACTGATCATGCTGCCCTCAAGTATTTGATGTCAAAGCAGGATGCTAAACCAAGACTTATCAGGTGGATACTACTCCTACAGGAGTTTGACATTGAGGTAAGGGACAGGAAAGGCACTGAAAACCGAGTTGCTGATCATTTGTCAAGGCTGCTACAAGAAACAATTCAAAAAGCCTCACAACCTGTGAATGAAATCTTCCCAGATGAACACCAATTGCTGGTTCAACAAACACCATGGTTTGCTGATATAGCAAATTACAAAGTGGGGAGAAAGATACCTCAAGAATTCTCTAAGCAACAAGTGAAGAAGCTAATCAATGAAGCAAGGAAGTTCTTGTGGGATGAACCTTTTCTGTTCAAGAGATGTTCTAATGGAGTAATTAGGAGATGTGTCACTGAGAGTGAAATAAGAGACATATTATGGCATTGCCATGGTTCAGCTTATGGTGGACATTTTGGTCCAGAAAGAACAGCTGCGAAGATATTGCAAAGTGGGTTCTATTGGCCAACTATCTTCAAAGATGCCAGAGAGTTTGTCCACCAATGTAATGAATGCCAGAGAGCAGGAGGATTGACAAGAAGGAATGAGATGCCGAAGAATTTCATTTTGGAATTAGAATTATTTGATCTATGGGGCATTGATTTCATGGGACCCTTTCCCCCTTCCTATTCCTTCAGATATATCTTGGTAGCAGTGGAGTATGTCTCAAAGTGGGTGGAAGCCATAGCCACAACTACTTGTGATGCACAAATTGTCCTTCAATTCCTCAAGAAGCACATTTTTACTAGATATAGGGTACCCAAGGGTCTTATTAGTGATGGTGGTGGTCATTTCTGTAACAAACAAATGGAGAAACTTCTTCATAAATATGAAGTTATTCATAAAGTAGCCACACCATATCACCCTCAGACTAATGGGCAGGCTGAATTAGCAAACAGAGAATTGAAGAAAATCCTAGAGAAAACAGTAGGAAGCACAAGAAAGGATTGGGCTAGGAAGTTGGAAGATGCACTATGGGCATACAGGACAGCTTTCAAAACTCCCATTGGGAAATCCCCATTTCAGCTATTATATGGCAAATCTTGTCACCTACCTGTAGAGCTTGAACACAAAGCCTTTTGGGCTACTAAACTCCTAAACCTTGACTCTGAAGCAGTAGGGGAGAAAAGGTTGTTGCAGTTAAATGAGCTGGATGAATTTAGGCTAGAAGCCTATGAAAATACCAAGATATACAAGGAAAAAGCCAAGAGGTGGCATGACAGGAAGATCTTGAAGAAAGAATTCAAACCTGGGCAACAAGTACTCTTGTACAACTCACGACTCAAAATATTCCCTGGCAAGCTTAAATCTAAGTGGACTGGTCCGTATTTGGTAACTAAGGTCTTTCCTTATGGGAGTATTAAATTGCTAGACGAAGCAACAAAGAGTCGATTCACAGCAAATGGTCACAGAGCAAAGCTATACCTAGGAGGACAATGGGACAAGGAAAAAGAGGTTCAGAATCTAAATCCTTCTTGAAGTAAAAAGAGAAGATGTCAAGCTAGTGACAATAAAGAAGCACTTGTTGGGAGGCAACCCAACCTGAGGTAGTTTTCTTTTCATAGCTTTTTCAATAAAAATGTTGAATAATTGGTATGCATTGCAAGGAGCTAAGTTTGGTGTTGCACACCAAAACAACTTAAGGGAGAATGAAGGATTCTAAGTTTGGTGTTCCACCAAAAATCTCATTTAAAAGAACATTCTCACTTCCTGCACAATGCTAGCTCCAAGCAATCAAACAAATTATCCAACTATTTAACTGCTTTCTAGCTTCAATCCCATAATCTTTAGCAAGGATACAAGGTTTCACATATGGTTAACTTGTTGCATCAGAGGCAGTGGCAAGTAATTAAGTTTGGTGTTCTCACACCAAAATAAATCCAAGAGCCACACTCAATTTATGCATACTAACCATGCACTTAAGGGCTTGAGAAGCAAGCAACTTTGAGAATTATGCAGGACATGAGTCAACAATTGAAGATATTGTGCATCTTAACTCAAAGAAAACACAACAGAAGGAAGAATCACAGGGCTGCAACTTCAAAGGTTGTATCTGAACTCAATCCTTGCTGCTGTGAATTGTTTTGAACATGGGAACCATTATATATCCTGCTAAAGTGTTTATCTAGTTGCAAGTGAAGTTGTTTGATTAAGTATGATAATCTACATGATGCTTGTCATCCATCACCTAGTTGAATTTTGTTTTGTTTCCCATATGCTTGAATAAAAGAGAATTGTTTGAATTGGAGAGTGAATATCCAATGTTGCATAAGTTAGAATGGAAGTTAATGGTGGTGTATGTGTTTGATTAAATGCATAACTCATAAAATAATTGCTGCATAATGTCATTTTCATTAAAGTGTGATCTAGCTTGCTGTTATAAAGGTTATTATCAGTAAAGAAAAAGCCCTTGAGAACAAAAAAATAATAAAACAGAAAGAAAAGGAAGAAGAAAAAGCCAATGTGGCAAGAAAAACAAAGAATAAAGGCTGGACACCAATAGCTTGGACCCTAGGACACATGCCTGTGGTGTTCTTGTACTAGGATATGCTTGGATAAGTAAATTCTGAGGGGTATTTCAAAACCCGGTCACTTAGATCAACTGATTTGGGATGGCCAATTGAAAGTCCACAATAAAGAGCAACCTAGATACAGAACATTTAGTTATCCAAAGAGATGCTGGGCATCAATGATTCTAGGAAGAAGTAGCGAGCCATGTGTCTGTGGTGGAAGATGTTGAGTAAAAATAAAGCCAAAGGCTACTACTACAACATTAGACACCAAGCCTTCAAAGAATAATAAGCTTGATAAGCAACATGAGAAAAGAAAAGTTAGCAAGGAAGCAAAGAAAGAATAAACCTTATAACAACAAGTTTAGTAAGCCTTTGAGGAAAAATGTATATTATGTAACAGCAACAATAATTGAGTTATCATTGTCTGCATAAAAACTCCATGAATCAAGTTCTGCTATATGCATAATAAGGATATGTTTTCTTCTCTTGTTCATTTCATTTTCTCTTAGTTTTGATGCTTGCTTGGGGACAAGCAAGAATTAAGTTTGGTATTGTGATGACAGGTCATCATATACCCATTTTTCAAGCTAATTTCACTTGTTTTATTAGCCTTTATGCACTTTCTTGTATCCTAAGTAAGCAGTTTGGAATGAAAATGCAACACTTCTTTAAGTCAAGCAACCACCATTAAATTGATGCTAAATCATGATGTTTAAGCAAAAATTAATTGATTTTTAATGAATTATAAACCTTATGAGTTTAGAGATACTTTGAGTGGTTGTTTTGGTTTCTTATAGGTGAAGAAAGGAAGAAAAGAGGAAAAACGTGGCTTAAAAAAAGCGTGGCCCAAGGGAAGAAGAAGTGTGGCGCATGGAAGGGAGGAAGCAAACATTGCCCTCCACAAGGGCACACTGCCCTCCAGGAGAGCAACATTATGAGCCAAACCTTGAAAAGCATCACTGCCCTGCCCTCCTCAAGAGCAATATCGGGCTTCAACCAAGAAAAATTCAAAAGGAATTGCTTCATGATGCTTCCTATGGGTTTCGAACCCAAGGACAAGGAGGAAAGGAGTAGCGCTCAAGCACAATAAAATCAAGTAAAAATTAGCTTCCTTTCATTCTCCCTGGATCGAACACGGCACCATGAGGAAGCAAGGAACTAAGCATGACTTTGGTGCCAAGAAAACCAAAGAAAAGAAGTAGCGTGTGCCTCCACCAAGTTTCGAACTTGGGACTTCACCTTTGGCACATTGCCCTGCCCTCCACAAGGGGAGGGCAGCATTTTTGTGGTGCATGGTCAGCGCACCAACACGCACGCACCAGGGAAGTCTCGGCCAGCAGCAGTGCGCGGGCAGAATCTGGCGCACCAAGAAAACTCTGCCCTGCCCTCCACAAGGGCAGGGCAGCATCCTGCGCACCAAACTCGCACGCAACAAGGATCGCACGCACCATTTCCTGCCCTGCCCTCTACAAGGGCAGGGCAGCCTCCTGGGAGCTACTTCTTCATGGGCTGAAATTGGATTAAAAATCCAATTAAATTCATTTCTTCACCAAATCAAAAGCCCATCCAAATTCCAAAATCCAAGAATAGAAAGTGTATAAATAGGAGTTAGTTTGATGTAATTAGGGACCTTTCTTTTCACTTTTGAATAGAGAGCTTCTTTTGATTTTGAATTTTGAGACTTCATTGAGAGCTAGGAACTGAGATTTCAGGGAATTGGGGAGGAGAATTGATCTCTCTTCTTCCTTTTTCTTGCTTGAGCATTTTTACATTTCTTGTTTGAGTCTTGGGTGTGAAGAATTGAGGAATTTCTGTCTCAATCTCCATTCAAGATCTCTTTAATTCCTCTTCTGCATAATTAAGTTCAATTACATTTCCTTTACTGCTTCTTCTTTAAATTCTTGTTAATTGCTCTGTGAAATTGGATCTGGGAAGGCAATTGAGATCTAGACTTTGCTATCTAGTCTCTGGAGTCCTGAGACCCATTCTCCTTTTGGTTCTTCTGTGAATCCCTGCTGCAAATTAAATTCCCTTTTCTGTTGAGATCTAACAGAATTCAATTCATCTTTTGCTTTGATAATTGTTGCAATTTAATTTCCCTTGTTTGAATTCTGAAATCCCAGTCCTCAAATCCCTTTTTTTCATTCAAGCAATTTATATTTCTTGCACTTTAAGTTACTGCAATTTATATTTCTTGCACTTTAAGTTTCAGTCATTTAATTTCTTGTTCTTTAAGATTCAGTTCTTTTACTTTCAGTTCCCTTTAATTTCTGCAATCCTTCCCTTCCCCCTTTACATTTTCTGTCATTTACTTACTGTTGGATACAAAATCACTCAACCAATACTTGATTCACTTGACTAAATCAACCACCAAACTAAAATTGCTCAATCCTTCAATCCCTGTGGGTTCGACCTCACTCCCGTGAGTTTTATTACTTGATGCGACCCGGTACACTTGCCGGTGAGTTTTGTGTTGGATCGTTTTCCACCCATCAGGAAGGTCCATATAGAGTCGAAAGGGCTGAGCCGTACGGCGTTTTCCATCTAAGTCACCCTTCAAACTCTGAACTCATCAAGGTTAATGGACATCGTTTGAAGCTCTACCATGGTGAGAAGGCGACGAAAAACAAGGAGTTAGAGATCTTCCTCCTGGAGGATCCACTCACAACTGAAAACTGAGCTATTGAAGTGTCCAACTTAAGGACGTTAAAGCAAAGTGCTAGGTGGGAGACAACCCACCACGGTATGATCATTCCTCTTCTTCTCTTTCTCTTCCCTCATCTATAACTCTTCTCCATACTACTGCCTATCTCTTGCACCTCATCTGCATGCTACATTTGCATTTAAAAAAAAATAATCTTCACGCGACGCGACCGCATTATTGACGCGTCCGCGTCGCAGGTGGATTCGAGAATATAAGAAATTGAACAGAGAGTCATGCGAGAGCGTGGCTGGAGGCGTGCCTTTGGCACAAAGCATCCCACACGACCGCGTCGTTGACGCGTCCGCGTCAAATGCGAAAACTGGCCTCCCACGCGTCCGCGTCACTCACGCGGCCGCGTGCCCTGGAATTCGACGTAAAATGGGTGCACGATCGAAAGTTTTGCTAGAGTGGTGATGGACCGGTGCTGAACGCACAAATTCTTCCTACGCGGACGCATGGCCTACGCGTCCGCGTCATTTGCTTCGAATGGTCACTCACGCGAACGCGTAACCCACGCGTTCGCGTCACCCAACATTTGGCAAAAATAAAAATTCGAACAGAGAGTTGTGCGAGTGCGAGGCTGCCCTCGCGCCAGTAGCATAACCTGAGTCACGCGTCTGCGTGGCCGACGCTTCCGCGTCGATTAACTTAATGCGCCTTCGCGCGAACGCGTCACCCACGCGAACGCGTCACCTACGCGTCCGCGTCGCTTGCGCAGCACAGCTTATCCTAATTTGCCAAATATCTTATCTTTCTCTTCCCCCAATCCTACTTTCTCTTTTCCCTCCTTATTTCTTTCTTCCCCCTTCTTCCTTCTTCCCTCCTTCTCACTTTCTACTTTCTCTCTCTCTTCCCACCATTATCAAGGTTTTTCTTCTCTTCTTCCCTCCTTACTTTTCTATTCTTCTTCTTTATTTATGTTTTCTTCTTCCTTTCTCTTTTTTTTACCTTCTTGCATGTGTTTTCTTTTTCTTTCTTTTTCCTTTTTATGGGTGTTGGAAATTTATTTGGTCATTGTGGTTTGTTTCATAATTTTTTGGCAATTATATTTTTAAAAAAGGGTTGCTTGCATGTTCAATTTACTATTTTCATTGGCTTAGTTCTCATGCATGCTATGTGTTTGTGAAAAAGCTCGTGTGGCATTATGCACTTTTCTACATTATCCTATTCTACTATTCAATGCTTGCTTTTCACAAATTCTCTTTACTATTTTATTAATTGAATTTAATTGTCAATACAAAGGCGATAGTTTGTTACGAAGTGATGCTTGATCTATGCTACTCATGCCCTTGCCGGCATGCCGATAAACATCTTGCATCTACTTCCCTATCGTGCACTTATTATATTCCATTTATTGATCTTTTCACATGTTGTTATGACCATGTGTTTATTTCATTCATCTTTACCGTGCACTGCTTATCACTCATTACATTCCCTTCCTTGCTCTATCTCTTTGGATTTAACTTACTTTCTCTTTCCCTTTTCAGAATGGCCACCAAAAAAGGCAAAGAGAAAGCTACCACTAAACCCACCGCAAGGAAAGGAACAAAGAGATCATTAGTGGTAGAGCCTTCTTCAACTGCAGTCAAGCCCTCAACAAAAAGAATTAAAAGGATTATCAAGGTTGATGAAAAGGAGAGAGCCTTCCCAGCCAAGGACACTGCACGATTCCCAAATCGCTAATGTGAGCAGATGTTTCATATTCTGGCAGCTCGAAATTACAACAATGAACACCTTCTTATCCTTCCACCTCGTATTGCTGAATTTGTTGAGCCACAACTTGCACAAAGACATTGGGGATTCTTACAGAGACAGCCACGACAGGTTAATCTTTCTTGGGTTGTTGAGTTCTACTCCAACTTCCACCTGCCGACTCTGCAGTCCATTTATTTACGCCAGAAGCAAGTCCCCATTACCGAAGAGGCCATTCAGCAAGCCTTAGATATCCCTCCTGCTCCAGAAGGATTGGACGCTTTTCAGAAAGCCGCCATCAAACGCCAGGCGTACACCTTTGATTGGGACGCTGTTCTCAGAGTTATCGCTCGACCTGGCAGCAAATGGATCTTCGAATACCATCGTTCCCATCCTAAGGGAATCTCAGCTTCCACACTTACCTTAGAGGCTCATGTATGGGCACAGATTACGTCCCATTACGTTTTCCCGAGTACTCATGAGTCCTCCTTCACGGCAGACATGGCCGTTCTACTATGGTGCATCCTCACAGACCAGCCTCTTAATTTACCAAGACATATCCGGAATGCTATGGAACATGTGCAGATCATGGGCAACCTACCTTTCCCCGCATTGGTCTCTGATCTTATCTCAGCAGCCGAAGTATCCTACAGAGCTGGAGACACCAAAGCCATACTTCCACGGGATGATCAGTATGTCCCTAACGGGAGATATCTCCGGCCACAACTTGCCACTACCATCCAATCCACAGAGGATGTTGCAGCTCCTCCACCATCTACTAGTCAGCTGCTGCATCAAATACTGAAGCGGTTGGACCAACAAGAAAAGAAAGCAAAGCTCTGAGAGCGCCGCAACCAACGCCGTTTCAAATACCTCGAGGAGCTCCTCACAGGCAATCACAGACCCGATGATGATCCAGGCACTCCAGACTCCATTTTTTTCACCAGCACAGGGAGCCACGACGGTCCCGAATGTGGAGACACTGCCACCAACCCACCACTGTTCCTGACAGATGGCACCGAGGACGGTGCAAATCCTTAAGTGTGGGGAGGTCGGTCAGTACCTGACTTCCGGAGGTAATTTTTCTTCCCTATACACTAATAAATTAGGATATTTAGTTAGTTTTTTTCTTTCTTTTAGAATAGGATAAATTACATAGTAATAGATTAGTTGCATGCATGTTCTACTTGATTGAAAAGACAATAAGTTTCTTCTAAAACTCTATCTTTGGAACAAAATTTCACTAATTTTAATTAAAACTCTTATGTTAAAATTGCTTGAAGTTGTATTTGGAACATGAATTTTTGAGCTAAAGAACACACAACCTGTGAGATTTGAGCCTTTATGCATGGTTACATTATTTAACCATATTTGTTTTATTCTTGTGTGTTTACTTCTCTATGATTGTAACCTATATTTTGTTCCATCTTATATGTCTAATGTTTAATATATTTATATGCTGCATGTGATTGAGGCCATTAATTATTTAGTTCACTTATCCAAATCAAGCCTACCCTTTTAATTACCTTTGTTAGCCACTTTGAGCCTTTAAATCCCATTTGTTCTATAATTTACCACATTACTAGCCTTAAGCGAAAAAACAATTGTATACCCCTATTTGAATCTTTGATTAGCTTAAGATAGAATTATGTGTACTAATTAAGTATGGGAAATTGTGGGGACAAAGGATAATAAGGGAGTGTATCATGATAATATAATGGGAATTTGGACACCTACTCATGTAAAACTATAAGAATAAAAAAAATCTATGTGCATTGATTAGCTATGTTTATTTTTATGTTATGTGAAATATAAAAAAAAATTTATTCAATAAATAAATAAGGGGACAAAAATTACCCCAATGCTGAGAATCCAAAGATCAATGCATGTAGGATAAAAATTAAAATAAACAGTTGATACATGAGTATGGAATGTGAAAGAGAATTCTGGGTAGCTAGGTACGAACTCCATAGTTATACAAAATACATAAGTTATGTTAGAGTTTGAGTTAATTAAAGATTCAATTTATAAGCTCACTTAACCATATATGTATCCTTACCTTTACTTTGACCCCATTACAACCCTGAAAAGACCTCATGATGTTGCATTGATATATTAAATGTTGTTGATTGGTTAGGAGAAGAACAAAATTTAAGGACCATGATTAGAGAAGGATAGAGTGATTACCCTATACACTGGAGAGATTAGAGTATACATACATCATCAGTGAGGGTTCAATGCTTGAAATTCTATGTTTCCCGCTCTCATGAGCTAGCTTCTTGTATTTTTATCTGTTCTTACTAAATGAGAATTGAATTAGTGAAACTTGGTTTGTCATTGTTTGAAGAGCTTATTTATTCTTGATCAAGTGGACAAGAATCATATAGTTGCATTCACATATATAGGCTGCATTGCATTGCATGAGTTTTTACATGTTCCTACTCATTTATTCTATCTCCTTCATCTAAGCATGAGGACATGCTAATGTTTAAGTGTGGGGAGGTTGATAAACCACTATTTTATGGTTTACAATGTGTTTAATTGTGTGGTTTCATCATGGTCTTTACCCACTTATTCATATAATTAGCATGCATTTATATTTCCTTCCTAAAGTTATTACATGATTGAAAACTTACTTCTTGGAGACCTTTGATTAGGTATTTTAACCTCCTTTATTCCATTCGATGCCGTGATCTGCGTGTTAAGTGTTTCAAGCATTATAGGGCATGAATGAGTGGGAGATTGGGAAGGAAGTTTGCAAAAAAAATGGAAGGAATACAAGAAATTGAGGAGATGACCAGCGAGAAGTGACGCGTACACGTCAGCGACGCGACCGCACGGAAGAGAGGAATTCGCAGTGACGCGGCCGCATGAGTGACGCGGACACACGGACTGGAAAAGCAGAAGCGACGCTGAGGCATGGACAACGCGCCCGCATGGAAAAGCAAAGCGTCAAAGGACGCGTCCGCGTGAATGACGCGTCCGCGTGACGTGTGATGACAGGTCATCATATACCCATTTTTCAAGCAAATTTCACTTGTTTTACTAGTCATTATGCACTTTCTTGCATCCTAAGTAAGTTATTTGGAATGAAAATGCATAACTTCTTTAAATCAAGCAACTACCATTAAATTGATGCTAAATCATGAGGTTTGAGCTAAAATTAATTGATTTTTAATGAATTATAAACCTTATGAATTTAGAGATGCTTTGAGTGGTTGTTTTGGTTTCTTGTAGGTGAAGAAAGGAAGAAAAGAAGAAAAACGTGGCTTAAGAAGTGTGGCCAAGAGATAAGAAGTGTGGCGCATGGTAGGGAGGAAGCTACACTGCCCTCCAAGAGAGCACACTGCCCTCCAGGAGAGCAACATAATGAGCCAAACCTTGAAAAGTATCACTTCCCTGCCACAACAAGGGCAGAGCACAATTTGATGCCAAGGACCAAAGGGAGCAAAAACTCTGCCCTGCCCTCCTCAAGAGCAATATCGAGCTTCATCCAAGAACAATTCAAAAGAAATTGCTTCATAAGGCTTCCTATGGGTTTCGAACCCAAGGACAAAGAGGAAAGGAGTAGCGCTCAAGCACAATGAAAACAAGCAAAAATTGGCTTGATTTCAATCTCCCAGGATCGAACACGGCACCATGAGGAAGCAAGGAATTAAGCATTACTTTGGTGCCAAGAAAACCAAAGAAAAAGAAGCAGCGTGTGCCTCCACCGAGTTTCGAACGTGGGACTTCTCCTTTGGCACATTGCCCTGCCCTCCACAAGGGCAGGGCAGCATTTTGTGGTGCATGGCCAGCGCACATGATTGGCGCGCACCAGGGAAGTCTCGGCCAGCAGCAGCGCGCACGGGCAGCAATTGGCGCACCATGGCAGCTCTGCCCTGCCCTCCACAAGGGCAGGGCAGCATCCTGATGCATCACACACACCAAGCACGCTCGCAATGAGCCGCACGCACCATTTCCTGCTCTTCCCTCCACAAGGGCAGGGCAGCCTCCTGGAAGCCACTTTCTCATGGGCTCAAAATTGGATTAAAAATCCAACTTAATTCATTTCTTCACCAAATCAAAAGCCCATCCAAATTCCGAAATCCAAGAATAGAAAGTGTATAAATAGGAGATAGTTTGATGTAATTAGGGGGCTTCTTTTGATTTTTGAATTTTTACATTTTGAAACTTCATCTTCTCTGAGAGCTTTGAACTGAGATTTGAGAGAATTAGGGAGGAGAATTGATCTCTCTTCTTCCTTATTCTTGCTTGAGCATTTTTACTTTTCTTGTTTGAATCTCGGATGTGAAGAATTGAGGAATTTCTGTCTCAATCTCCATTTAAGATCTCTTTGATTACCTCACTGCATAATTGAGTTGAATCCAATTTCCTTTACTGCTTCCTCTTTAATTTCTCGTTAATTGCTTTGTGAATTTGGATCTGGGAAGGCAATTGAGATCTAGACTTTGCTATCTAGTCTCTGGAGTCCTGAGATCCCATTTTCCTTTTGGTTCTTCTGTGAACCCCTGCTGCAATTTACTTTCCCTTTCTGTTTGAGATCTAACAGAACTCAAATCATCTCTTGCTTTGATAATTGTTGCAATTTAATTTCCCTTGCTTGAATTCTGAAATCCCAGTCCTCAAACCCCTTTTCCATTCAAGCAATTTATATTTCTTGCACTTTAAGTTACTATAATTTACATTTCTTGCACTTTAAGTTTCAGTCATTTAATTTCTTGTTCTTTAAGATTCAGCTCTTTTACTTTCAGTTCTCTTTAATTTCTGCAATTCTTCCCTCCCCCTTTACATTTTCTGTCATTTACTTACCGTTGGATACAAAATCAATCAACCAAAACTTGATTCGCTTGACTAAATCAACCACTAAACTAAAATTGCTCAAGCCTTCAATCCCTATGGGATCGACCTCACTCCCGTGAGTTTTATTACTTGATGCGACCCGGTACACTTGCCGGTGAGTTTTGTGTTGGATCGTTTTCCACACATCAAGTTTTTGGCGCTGTTGCCGGAGATTGAAATAGATTGACAATGATTAAGTGAAGTGGATATCTAGATCAAGCACTTTTTTCTTTATTTTTAACTAACACACTAACTGTTTGAATTTTTGCTTAAACTAACTAAAACTTCATTCTAGCAATAGGTTGAAGTTTCACTGGTTTTCTGGATCTGTGTGTTTCTTATTGTGTGTTTGTATGTCAGGTACAGGAAGAGCTTCCCCTATTCTCTCTGAAATTGACCAAAGAACTCTTCGAAGAATAAGAAGAGCTGAAAGAGGGAAGAACGTTATTGGAGAGGAAGAATCTGAGGAGGAATTCCAAGAAATGGAAGGAGATCCATCAAATCCCAATCAACCAGAAGGAGGGGCCAACAATAACCCACAACAAAGAAGAGTACTGGCTTCCTACACATTTGCAAATGCTAGACATTGTGGGAGTAGCATTCTTACCCCTAATGTCAATGCAAACAACTTTGAACTAAAGCCACAACTCATCACATTGGTCCAAAACAACTGCTCTTTTGGAGGAGGGCCGTTGGAGGACCCGAATCAACATTTATCTACCTTCTTGAGGATTTGTGACACTGTCAAAACCAATGGTGTGCCTCTTGACAGTTACAAGTTGCTGCTCTTTCCATTCTCTCTCAGGGACAAAGCCACTCAATGGCTAGAAACATTTCCAAAGGAAAGCATCAACACTTAGGATGATTTAGTGAGCAAGTTTCTTGCCAAATTTTATCCCCCTCAAAGGATCATAAGATTGAAGACTGAGGTGCAGACATTCACTCAAATGGATGCTGAAAATTTATATGAGGCATGGGAAAGATATAAGGCTCTGCTAAGGAAATGTCCACCAGAAATTTTCACTGAGTGGGATAAGTTGCAGAACTTTTATGAAGGACTTACTCTGAAAGCTCAAGAGGCACTTGATCACTCAGCTGGAGGATCATTGCAATTGATGAAAACTGCAGAGGAAGCTCAGAGCCTCATTGATATGGTGGCTAACAACCAATATTTCTTTGCTCACCAAAGGCAACGCCAACCGTCACAGAGGAAGGGAGTGTTGGAATTAGAAGGAGTGGATACAATTTTGGCTCAACACAAAGTGATGCAGCAACAGATTCAGCAACAATTTGAGCAAATGGCCAAGAGAATTGATAACCTTCAGGTTGCATCAGTGAGTGCCACAAGCCAACCATCAACTAACTTGGGGGCAGAATGAAGAGAACCAAGAAGAACAGCAACCAGAGCAAGTGCACTATATGAACAACCAAAATTCTGGATCAAATGAAGTGTATGGTGACACCTACAATCCATCTTGGAAGAACCACCCAAACCTTAGGTGGTGAGACAACTACAACCAAAACCAACAACCATGGCAAAGAAACTCAGCTCAAAACACTCCAAAAAACAACCAAAATCACAATCAGCAGCCAACTAACCAAACCTTTTACAGAAAACCCCAAAATAATTACCCCAATTCTAACCATTATCCACCCAACAACCAACCAACCAACCAAAACACTCACCATCATCCATCAACACCCCAAAACCAACCAATCTCACAAGACTCTCAGAGGATTACTAATCTAGAGCTGCTCATGGAGAAGATGACGAAGAACCCAGAATTGACAACAAAGAACCAAGAAGCTTCCATGAAGAGCCTAGAAAGACAGATTGGACAAATCTCCAAGCAGATTTCAATTGAGAGACCTTCAAGCTCACTACCAAGTGATACCATTCCTAATCCAAAAGAAGAATGCAAAGCCGTGCAATTAAGGAGTGGAAAGACATTGGTGGATGGCAACCAAGGAGCAACCAAGAAACTTATGGAGAATGACAAAGAGCCAACAGAGAAAGATGGAGCTAACAACAAGGACAAAACAAGCAAGAATGTCCCAGAAAAGCTCACAGAAGAGAACAACCAACCACAAAATTTAAAGAAGGGAAAGCAGATCATGGAAGAACCAAATCCAAAACAGCAGCAAGTGGAAAAGAGTCTTACACCTCCACTACCTTATCCACAGAGATTCCAAAAAGAAGCAAAGGATCAACATTTCCATAAATTCCTTGAGACTTTCAAGAAGCTGGAAATCAACATACCTTTGGCTGAGGCATTGGAGCAAATGCCTCTATATGCCAAGTTCTTAAAGGAGCTCATCATCAAGAAAAGAGACTGGAATGAGAAGGAGACGGTAATGCTCAGTGAAGAATGCAGTGCACTAATCAAAAAAGGGCTCCCTCCCAAGCTTGAAGATCCTGGAGGTTTCTTCCTACCTTGTACTATTGGAAGCCTATTCATCAACAAGGGGATGTGTGACTTAGGAGCAAGTATAAATCTAATTCCATCTTCTTTAGTGAAAAAGCTTGGCATAGGAGAGGTAAAACCAATACAGATGTCCTTGGAATTGGTGGACCAATCAATGGTATATCCTAAAGGGTTGATTGAGAACCTTTTAGTTAAGGTTGACAAGTTCATCTTTCCTGCAGACTTTGTGATTCTACATTCAGCATAGAATGAGAATGACTCCATAATACTTGGTCGACCATTTTTGGCCACTGCTAGAGCCATTGTAGATATAGAGCAGGGAGAGCTAACCCTCAGGATGCATGAAGAGAGCATCACCTTGAAAGTGTTTCCAGAATCACAAAGTAATGAAGAAACAAGCAAGACAATTAGTGACTATCTTCCAAGGCGAGCAACCAACAACACAGTGGAACAGAAGAATGAGCAGGTGCAAGGAGGGGAAGGAATTCAAAAAAAAGCCGGGATGATAAACAAAAAGGAAAGCATCACAACTCAAGTCACTGTCAAAGGAGACAGATCAACAAGAAAGAAAAAGAAGAAAAACAAGAAGAAGGCTTACAAAGGGTGGAAGAATAAAAAAATTCCAACTGAAGGATTTTCCAAAGGTGACAAAGTACAATTAGTATATCAACAGCTGGGAACAGAACATCATTACACTGTCAACCAAGTACTCTCTCTTGAGCACATTGAAATTGAGCATCAAGGCACACAGAGAAAGCTTACAGTGAGAGGGGACAAGTTGAGACATCACCAGCATCAACCACCTTAAAGGGAGTTCAATGTCAAGCTAGTGACAATAAAGAAGCACTTGTTGGGAGGCAACCCAACCTGAGGTAGTTTTCTTTTCATAGCTTTTTCAATAAAAATGTTGAATAATTGGTATGCATTGCAAGGAGCTAAGTTTGGTGTTGCACACCAAAACAACTTAAGGGAGAATGAAAGATTCTAAGTTTGGTGTTCCACCAAAAATCTCATTTAAAAGAACATTCTCACTTCCTGCACAATGCTAACTCCAAGCAATCAGACAAATTATTCAACTATTTAACTACTTTCTAGCCTTAATCCCATAACCTTTAGCAAGAACACAAGGTTTCACATATGGTTAACTTGCTGCATCAGAGGCAGTGGCAAGCAATTAAGTTTGGTGTCTCCAACACCAAAATAAATCCAAGAGCCACACTCAATTTATGCATACTAACCATGCAATTGAGGGCTTGAGAAGCAAGCAACTTTGAGAATTATGCAGGACATGAGTCAACAATTGAAGACATTGTGCATCTTAGCTCAAAGAAAATACAATAGAAGGAAGAATCAAAGGGCTGCAATTTCAAAGGTTGTATCTAAACTTAATCCTTGCTGCTGTGAATTGTTTTGAACATGGGAACCATTATATATCCTGCTAAAGTGTTTATCTAGTTGCAAGTGAAGTTGTTTGATTAAGTATGCTAATCTGCATAATGCTAGTCATCCATCACCTAACTGAATTTTGTTTTGTTTCCCATATGCTTGAATAAAAGAGAATTGTTTGAATTGGAAAGTAAATATCCAATGTTGCATACGTTAGAATGGAAGTTAATGGTGGTGTATGTGTTTGATTAAATGCATAACTCATAAAATAATTGCTGCATAATGTCATTTTCATTAAAGTGTGATCTAGCTTGCTATTATAATGGTTCTTATCAGTAAAGAAAAAGCCCTTGAGAACAAAAATAAAACAGAACGAAAAGGAAGAAGAAAAAGCCAATGTGGCAAGAAAAACAAAGAATAAAGGCTGGACACCAATAGCTTGGACCCTAGGACACATGCCTGTGGTGTTCTTGTACTAAGATATGTTTGGACAAGTAAATTCTGAGGGGTATTTCAGAACCCGGTCACTTAGATCAACTGATTTGGGATGGCCAATTGAAAGTCCACAATAAAGAGCAACTTAGATACAGAACATTTAGTTATCCAAAGAGATGTTGGGCATCAATGATCCTAGGAGGAAATAGTGAGCCATGTGTCTGTGGTGGAAAGATGTTGAGTAAAAACAAAATAATAAAGCCAAAGGTTACTACTGCAACATTAGACACCAAGCCTCCAAAAGAATAATAAGCTTGTTAAGCAACATGAGAAAAGAAAAGTTAGCAAGGGAGCAAAGAAAGAATAAATCTTATAACAACAAGTTTAGTAAGCCTTTGAGGAAAAATGTATATTATGTAACAGCAACAATAATTGAGTTATCATTGTCTGCATAAAAACTCCATGAATCAAGTTCTGCTATATGCCTAATAAGGATACGTTTTTCTTTTCTTGTTCATTTCATTTTCTCTTAGTTTTGATGCTTGCTTGGGGACAAGCAAGAATTAAGTTTGGTGTTGTGATGGCAGGTCATCATATACCCATTTTTCAAGCTGATTTCACTTGTTTTACTAGTCTTTATGCACTTTCTTGCATCCTAAGTAAGTGATTTGGAATGAAAATGCATAACTTCTTTAAATCAAGCAACTACCATTAAATTGATGCTAAATCATGAGGTTTGAGCTAAAATTAATTGATTTTTAATGAATTATAAACCTTATGAATTTAGAGATACTTTGAGTGGTTGTTTTGGTTTCTTGTAGGTGAAGAAAGGAAGAAAAGAAGAAAAACGTGGCTTAAGAAGTGTGGCCAAGAGATAAGAAGTGTGGCGCATGGTAGGGAGGAAGCTACACTGCCCTTCAGAAGAGCACACTGCCCTCCAGGAGAGCAACATAATGAGCCAAACCTTGAAAAGCATCACTGCCCTGCACACAACAAGGGCAGCGCACAATTTGATGCCAAGGACCAAAGGGAGCAAAAACTCTGCCCTGCCCTCCTCAAGAGCAATATCGGGCTTCATCCAAGAACAATTCAAAAGAAATTGCTTCATAATGCTTCCTATGGGTTTCGAACCCAAGGACAAAGAGGAAAGGAGTAGCGCTCAAGCACAATGAAAACAAGCAAAAATTGGCTTGCTTTCAATCTCCCAAGATCGAACACGGCACCATGAGGAAGCAAGGAATTAAGCATTACTTTGGTGCCAAGAAAACCAAAGAAAAAGAAGCAGCGTGTGCCTCCACCGAGTTTCGAACGTGGGACTTCTCCTTTGGCACATTGCCCTGCCCTCCACAAGGGCAGGGCAGCATTTTGTGGTGCATGGCCAGCGCACAAGATTGGCGCGCACCAAGGAAGTCTCGGCCAGCAGCAGCGCGCACGGGCAGCAATTGGCGCACCATGGCAGCTCTGCCCTGCCCTCCACAAGGGCAGGGCAGCATCCTGATGCATCACATACACCAAGCACGCACGCAATGAGCCGCACGCACCATTTCCTGCTCTGCCCTCCACAAGGGTAGGGCAGCCTCCTGGAAGCCACTTTCTCATGGGCTCAAAATTGGATTAAAAATCCAACTTAATTCATTTCTTCACCAAATCAAAAGCCCATCCAAATTCCAAAATCCAAGAATAGAAAGTGTATAAATAGGAGATAGTTTGATGTAATTAGGGGGCTTCTTTTGATTTTTGAATTTTTACATTTTGAAACTTCATCTTCTCTGAGAGCTTTGAACTGAGATTTGAGAGAATTAGGGAAGAGAATTGATCTCTCTTCTTCCTTGTTCTTGCTTGAGCATTTTTACTTTTCTTGTTTGAATCTTAGATGTGAAGAATTGAGGAATTTCTGTCTCAATCTCCATTTAAGATCTCTTTGATTACCTCACTGCATAATTAAGTTGAATCCAATTTCCTTTACTGCTTCCTCTTTAATTTCTCGTTAATTGCTTTGTGAATTTGGATCTGGGAAGGCAATTGAGATCTAGACTTTGCTATCTAGTCTCTGGAGTACTGAGATCCCATTTTCCTTTTGGTTCTTCTGTGAACCCCTGCTGCAATTTACTTTCCCTTTCTGTTTGAGATCTAACAGAACTTAAATCATCTCTTGCTTTGATAATTGTTGCAATTTAATTTTCCTTGCTTGAATTCTGAATTCCCAGTCCTCAAACCCCTTTTTCATTCAAGCAATTTATATTTCTTGCACTTTAAGTTATTGCAATTTACATTTCTTGCACTTTAAGTTTCAGTCATTTAATTTCTTGTTCTTTAAGATTCAGCTCTTTTACTTTCAGTTCTCTTTAATTTCTACAATTCTTCCCTCCCCCTTTACATTTTCTGTCATTTACTTACTGTTGGATACAAAATCACTCAACCAAAACTTGATTCGCTTGACTAAATCAACCACTAAACTAAAATTGCTCAAGCCTTCAATCCCTGTGGGATCGACCTCACTCCCGTGAGTTTTATTACTTGATGCGACCCGGTACACATGCCAGTGAGTTTTGTGTTGGATCGTTTTCCACACATCAATGTGCGCGACCTGCAGAATTTCAGAAGTCGCTGGCAGAGTTTCTGAGCCGAATTTCAACCCAGTTTTCGGCCCGAAATTACAGACTAGAGTCAGGAAACATGCAGAAACGAAGGACAACAATTCATTCTACATAATTTTTAGTTTTAGATCTGGATTTACTCATCCCCTAGGTTTTCATCACTTGACATTTATAATTAGGATTTTTGGGAAGATTTTGGCTTTAGCTTTTGAGAAGAGCCTACCTCCGGTACTAGTCATATTATTTTGTTATTTACTTTTTATATTTACTCTTCTATATTTTTAATCCTTCTAGAGTTGACTTTGGCTTATTTTTACAAGTTATTAATATAGACCATTTTTATTTTCAATTAATCCTTTTATTTTTATTTATCATGTCTTCTTTTATTTTCACCATTAATTCTGTGAATTTTATAATTATGATGAGTGAGTAGTTCCATGACTTGATTGTGGATGATTGATTGAAAGGAACCCTTGAGTTGAACAACTCAAGAGAGAAATTATAATTGGGTTTATTGTTGAATCACCCTCTAATCATTAACTCTAGTCCTTCCCAAGGGAGAGGATTAGGACTTGTGACTAGAAACCGATTTCCAACTTGCTTGACTTCCCTTTACCTAGTAAGGGTTAACTAAGCAGAGTAATTTCCAATTATTAATTAATCTTGAGAGTATTTCAGCAAGAATAGGGCTTCCAACTAATCTACCCCCAGTGAAGGCTTTTATTTAAAATTAATTAAATTCTCTAATTTAAATTTCTGTTTATCAACTCAACCATTTTCGAAAACATCTATTGATGAAATAGCACATCTCTCTGCAACTCATTGGGAGACGACCTGGGATTCATACTCCCAGTATTTTAATTTTCAATATTGTGACAACCCCTTTTTAAATTGATAAGCGGATTTTCGGCTGGTTAAGGACTGTACTTGCAACGTATTCCTGTTAATAAATTCTTAACTTGCCAATTTCCGTTACGTCATGGCTCTATTAGTCTGATTTAGTGTTTCTTGTTTTGTAATTGATGGATTTAGTCTGAAATTTTTGTCAAAAACTTTAATAAGACCATTAACTTGTTTTACTGTTATCACATTCAAGAACTTTAATAAGTGCATTAAGTTCATCAGGTTGTGCTTTCCATCTTGCTAGACTGAAGGAGGAGTTTGTGGTGCTTCATTGCTTGTTTAAGAACTAATATGAGCCATTGATTTTGTGTTGTTATACTGTTGCTGCTATTTTTTTATTTTTGTTGCTAATTGTTCTTGATTTCTAAATATGAAATTATTTGATTTGTGTTGCTAATTAGAGTTTTTGTGAGTAGTTATGACCAAACCAAACATAATTGAGCAGTTAAGAAATACTCATCTCATAGGAAAGTCTCATCTTTTGAGACTGAAGATTCTTTATGTGCAGGAGGAATGAATGCTTGACCTCCGACTCTTGATTCTGTATCCTATTAGCCTAGACATGTCATGTTGTATCAAGTTTGTAACTAATACACCTTCTAGTTTATATTTATCAACTTGCATTGTCATCTTTTCAATGTGCAGACAAATCAAAATTGATTTTTAATTTCTTCACATCCTAGACAAACAAATGTTGTGTTTGCAATGGAGACTCTCTTTTAAATTCAAATAATAAATTGTTCTTCTCTCGGTTAGTTTTGCTTTGATTTCACTAAATACTTGCATACACCTCAAGCTTTAATATGTTTTGAATTATCTACTTGAAACTTTATTAGGGAGCAGTTCAAAGTTGGGAGTGGAGTAGCTTGCAGCATTGAAAACCATCAACACAATGAACTTGATAACAATGAGTGCTTCAGGAAGTATGGTGATATAACAGAGGTTTCTTAACAAGTATCCTGGATTTTATGTTTTAGAAGCTAAATGATTGATCCTATTTTAGGTATCTTCCTAAAGATGGTTTACACAGACTCAATTTATGAATTTTCACCATCGTTTGAAAACACATTTGATTGGAAGCTTGGAAAACATTTAATATTATCAATGTGTTAACTATTAAACAAACATGTTCTGTAATTTTATATTATAGCAATAAACATGTTCTATAATTTTTATTGTGTTGATGATTTATTGATTGTTTTTTATTGTGTTGATGAGAGTTGTTTTATAATTTATTTATTATTTTTTTAAAACTGTTTTTCCGGTTGGACTACGGTTGGACCGGTTAGACCAATGAACCAGTGAACCAGTGAATAAAACGATTCGATGACCGGTCCGGTTCTCTGAACCTTGATCTTTTGCATTAGATTAAGTATGATAGCAATCAATAACAACATATTCACCGAATCAGGATTGCCCCAATACTTTTCATACTTAACCCTCATCCTTTCTACCATTGACATAGTACTAAAATCAATAGAATCACAAGAATGATGAATAAATCCTCCAATTGCAAATACTTCCTTCATATACATATCACTGGTAACACATAAGGTACCAGAAACATGTATAGTAGCATCACTGAACACTCGCAAAAATGGTACAATGGACTCAGTATACTCCCAGTCTGAATCAGGAGGAACACCTCTCCCTTTTCCTCCATTCATCTCTCCTATATAGGTATTATCTTTCAAAGCAAGCAACTCAAATGCTTTGCGATGCTTCAAAGCTACCTCTAACATTTGATAGGTAGAGTTCCACCTAGTCTCAACATCCATGCAAGGCAAGCCTTTATATTGAATTTTTTCTTGTTCAACACACTTTTGAAACCTACTAGCTCTAAATGGAGAAGATCTAACATACTTTACTGCACTACGAATCCTCAAGACTGATTCATCAATCTCTTTCAACCCCTCTTTTACAATTAAGTTTATAATATGTGCACAACACCTCATATGAATAAATTCACCATTCAAAATAATGCTATTCCAAGAATTCAATCGTTGCTTCAGATATTTAATTGCAACATCATTAGACGAGGCATTATCAACTGTCACACTAAAGAAGACCTGATTCAAATTCTAATTATTTAAACAAGATTCAATTGTTGCTCCTATAACCTCTCCTAAATGACTTGTCACTTGACAAAAGTTAAGTATTTTTTTATGTAATTTCCAATCCAAATCAACAAAGTGTGCTGTCAAACTCATATAAGTAAAATTTTGAATTGAAGTCCAAGTGTCAGTGGTTAGACATACTCTACCACAATTTGCCGAAAGAAAATCTTGCAACTTCATCTTCTCTTCAGCATAAAGAGCTCCAATGTCACATGCTAATGTAGTCCGTGAAGGAACTTTGAATCTTGCTTGTAGGGCATGCACAAATTTTCGGAATTTCGGGCTTTCAACAAAGCGAAATGGTAGCTCTTCCCCAATAAACATTTCCACAAGTGCCCTTCGAGCCTCCTCTTAGTCAAATTTGGAAGCACTGGGTGAATTTAAAACACCACGCTCATCTATAGTCGGTGTGGTCGTTGTTTTTCTTCTTTTATTCGAATCTTTATTAGGATTTTGTTTGCTTCTTCTCAAATGATCACCCATTGAGCTGGTTCCATTCCCATATTTTATTAAGCTACCACAATATTTGCATTTAGCCTTCTTCTCGGTAGCATTCTCTACATCAAAATGATCCCAGACAGCTGACCGATTCTTACGAACACCTGACGGTGGAGAAGATGGTTGAGTGCTAGTGGACATCCCTGCTGCTTCAATATTACTGTTTTCAGTCATTTTGCTTTGCATATAAAGCAAGGTGTACATAACTCAAAATTTGGTACTAAACATGCTAAAATTAACACAAACTAATCCAAAAAAACAGCAGCCAATAAAATTTCAGCATTAACTCTACCATAAAATTACACAAACAAAAAGTTAACATAAAATTTGTCTGTCATTGTTCTATTGTAACTTTGTTATGTATGCTTACTTTTACTCGATGCAGCCGAGGATTGGTTGGAGCCTAATGTTGTGCTGAAGGCATTTGAAGCTAGGGCTGCTTGGTTGTCTGTTGCTTGTGCTCAAAACCTTAGCAAGTTCACCAATCCTGAAGACGGTAAATGATTCAAATTCTTCAACTAATCTTGACTATGGAGCTCTGCTTAAATTTTCCATTTCTTGTGTAGCTTCACAAAAGAAAAGAAAAGAAAAGAAAATTAACTATCGATAAGATGACAGATTTAATAAATAATAAGTTCAATCTGAACCCACACAACAACACACATATATATATATATATATATATATATATATATATATATATATATATATATATATATATATATATATATATATATATATATATCAATTAATTTTAAGTCCTAAAGAATTAACCAAAGCCATTAGCACTTCAAGATATTATCATTTAAATAATAACCAAAAAAACTCCCCAGGATATACCAAAGTTCTTTTAAGTGCATTCGTTGAGATAGTTTGCAATTCGCGGAACATGCTTAAATATTATTATGATTAGTGATAATAATCTTTTTTCACAACAGGTTTCCAAGCACTCTCAGCTGATCTCGCTGAGGCAGCAGTGGCTCATTGCCAATTAATTGTTGTTTCCAAGTGAGCTTCTTCCAGATTTTTTCAAAAATCAACAACATTGCTATTTGATCCTAACTCAAAACATAATAGTCTATTATTAATCAATATCTTAATTGCTTATTCAAGATATTAGATTTCTGTACTTGAAACTAGGACCTGCTTGAATCAGTCTAAAGCTTGATCAAACTCTTTCATTCAGATTCCTTGAGAAGTTGCAACAAGATATACCTGTATCTATATTGGCTGCTGTTTCTACAGTGTATCTGTATATATTTTTATGATTAGATACATAAAATTATTTTAATAGCATATGTAATAATATAGTATTAATTAAATTCTCCATTTAAAACATTTCACATTGTTATATTCAACACACACTGAAACCAAAAATTAAAAATTAAAAAGCACAACCCTCCGAAAGCTTTCCAAACCAGCACGGCAGCCCCTGATTTCCATCACCGTCAACTTTTTTGGCTAATAAAACTACTACTAATCCTAAAAGATATTGATTGCTATATATAAAATTTGCTAAATTAAAAAATATATATATATATATATACACACAAAAAGAACAATCAAGTGGTGGCAATGTGGCATCATGCTTTTATGATATATATATTCCTCTGCACATGAATTTGGGAAATTGATGAAGACAACGGATACAATTCAAGATGCTCATATTCTCTCTCAAATTGGATACAAATTCAGTGTTCATAAAATTGCTTGCATGGATGGATTAATGGTACTCAAATGAATGCTGCTACTTCATTTTCAAAGAATCAAATTAGACCTTTTAGTGTGGCAGCTGCTAAACAATTAGGACAGAACTGAAAAGTTGCTTTAGCCAAATTTTGTACAATACTGTTTATTATTTGCCATTTTAATATTTTAAACACTGTACATTTATAATTAATCCCAACATGCACTTCACTAATTTCATTGAATAAATCGGTTAACTAACCACAACCAACACATTCACTAAATCACTTGTGTTTCTTCCAATGGTGAGTAAATTACACATTTTTTTGGCACTTCTTCACCAATTAGTTTTCCATAATCAATAAAATCTATTCTTATTGATGATCACTGACATCACCACTAATGCATTTTAACATCAATATGTTTGATCAAATACATATTTGGAAGCATCATCTCACTATTGCAACTCACTAGCCAACTCACTACTCAACTCACCACAGTTTGAACCAGCCAGCTAAATGCTAAATTGGTAGAACAAGGTGGTTGTTTCAGAAGAATAAGTAAAAGTCTAAATGCTTTGATTTCATTGTGTAAAAAACGTGAAGTATGAGGAATGACTAGGGTGCCCAGTTCAGCGTGTCCTTCTCTAATGCTCCCCTCATTATATGGTGTTGACTATGTCAAGAGTTTGTATTTGTATTGTATTCAACAAATGGCCACTTATTTGGATTGTAAACCAATCAACACTCACTTCTCTAAGGTGTGTGAGATAATAATAATAATATGAATGTGACTAAATTCATGTAGAGACAGCTATACAAGCAGATAAAGGTCTTCTATCAAAGCTATAATATAATTAAACGACGATCAATATCCACAGTTGAAGGAGAAGACCGAAGAATGAAAACGGCGAACAAAAAAGGAGAAGACCGAAGGAGAAGCACCGAAGGAGAAGATGCCACAGTTGAAGGAGAAGTACCGAAGGAGAAGCGTGACGTCACAGTTGAAGGAGAAGCACCGAAGGAGAAGGAGAAGTGCGATGCCACAGTTGAAGGAGAAGCGCAGTTTGGACGTAGTGTGAACTGTGTGAACTGGTACACCGAAAATTAGGGTTTTTCCAAATTTGGATCTTAATTTGGATTTGGATCCGAATCTGAATTTAAGTTGGTTAATTGGTTTGGATTAAAAAATCAAACCATAAAATTAATGCAATGTGGTTTGGATTTTTTGTTTTTAAAATTGGTTTTTTTTTTTAAAGTGGTTTGGTTTGGATTGGGTTTAAAATCCAAAATTTAGATTTTTTTGCCCAGCCCTAGGTGGATATATAGGAATCATTATAATGTTGTGTGTGAAAGAGTGTAATATGAGTGAGTTTGTAAATTTGTTTCATCTAAAATTGAGAGTTGTCTAATTCAACCCATCTAACCAAAAAATAAAAAATAGCATTATTTCTTTTAGGTACTGATGAGCGGATAATTTATACGCTTTTTGGCATTGTTTTTAGGTAGTTTTTAGTAGGATCTAACTACTTTTAGGGATGTTTTCATTAGTTTTTATGTTAAATTCACATTTCTGGACTTTACTATGAGTTTGTGTGTTTTTTTGTGATTTCAGGTATTTTCTGGCTGAAATTGGGGGATCTGAGCAAAACTCTAATAGAAGGCTGACAAAGGATTGTTGATGCTGTTGGATTTTGACCTCAATGCACTCGAAATGGATTTTCTGGAGATAAAAAACTCCAAATGGCGCGCTCTTAACGTCATTGGAAAGTAGACATCCAGAGCTTTCCAGCAATATATAATAGTCCAAACTTTATTCAAGATTAGACGACGCAAACTGGCGTTCAACGCCAGTTCCATGCTGCATTCTGGAGTCAAACGCCAGAAACACGTCATAAACCAGAGTTAAACGCCAAAAATACGTTACAACTTGGCGTTTAACTCCAAGAGAAGCCTCTGCACGTGTAAAGCTCAAGGTCAGCCTAAGCACACACCAAGTGGGCCCCGGAAGTGGATTTCTGCATTAATTACTTATTTCTGTAAACCCTAGTAGCTAGTCTAGTATAAATAGGATATTTTACTATTGTATTAGACATCTTGGTTTCGTCTTTTATCTCAGCATCCATCTTTGGACGTTTAGTTCTTAGACTTTGGGGGCTGGCCATTCGGCCATGCCTGAACCTTGATCACTTATGTATTTTCAACGGTGGAGTTTTTACACACCAAAGATTAAGGGTGTGGAGCTCTGCTGTACCTCGAGTTTTAATGCAATTACTACTATTTTCTATTCAATTCAGCTTATTCTTGTTCTAAGATATCCGTTGCACTTCAACCTGATGGATGTGATGATCCGTGACACTCATCATCATCCATCCTTATGAATGCGTGATTGACAACCACTTTTGTTCTACCTTAGAACGAGCTCATATCTCTTGGATTCCTTGATCAGAATCTTCGTAGTATAAGCTAGAATTATTGGCGGCCATTCTTGAGAATCCGGAAAGTCTAAACCTTGTCTGTGATATTCCGAGTAGGATTCAGGGATTGAATGACTGTGACGAGCTTCAAACTTGCGATTGTTGGGCGTGATGACAAACGCAAAAGAATCAATGGATTCTATTCCGACATGATCGAGAACCGACAGATGATTAGCCGTGCTGTGACAAGAGCATTTGGACCTTTTTCACTGAAAGGATGGGAAGTAGCCATTGACAACGGTGATGCCCTACATACAGCTTGCCATGGAAAGGAGTATGAAGGATTGAAAGTAAGAAAGCAGTATGTTGCAGAGATTCAATAGGGACGAAGTATCTCCATACACTTATCTGAAATTTCCACCAATGATTTACATAAGTATTTCTATCTTTATTTTATGTTTTATTTATTATTATTTTTGAAAACTCCATAACCATTTGAATCCGCCTAAATGAGATTTACAAGATGATCATAGCTTGCTTCATACCAACAATCTCCGTGGGATCGACCCTTAGTCACGTAAGGTATTACTTGGACGACCCAGTGCACTTGCTGGTTAGTTGTGCGAAGTTGTGACAAAGTGTGATTCACGTTTGAGAGCACTACCAAGTCTTTGGCGCCATTGTTGATGATCACAATTTCGTGCTCCAAGTTTTTGGTGCCGTTGTCGGGGATTGTTCGAGTTTGGACAACTGACGGCTCATCTTATTACTCAGATTAGGTAATTTTCTTTTCAAAAAGTTTCAAAAATTTTTCAAAAAAAAAATTTCTTTGTTTTCATTTTTTCAAAAAATAATTTTCGAAAAAATCCAAAAAAATCATAAAATCATAAAAATAAAAAATATTTTTGTGTTTCTTATTTGAGTCTAGTGTCAATTTTTAAGTTTGGTGTCAATTGCATATTTTTAAAATTTGTGCATTTTTCGAAAAAACTCATGCATGGTGTTCTTCATGATCTTCAAGTTGTTCTTGACAAGTCTTCTTGTTTGATCTTTAAATTTTCTTGTTTTGTGTTTTTTGTTATTTTTCATATGCATTTTTGCATTCATAGTGTCTAAGCATTGAAAATTTCTAAATTTGGTGTCTTACATGTTTTTCTTTTCTTGAAAATTTTCAAAAATAAATCTTGATGTTCATCATGATCTTCAAAGTGTTCTTGGTGTTCATCTTGACATTCATAGTGTTCTTGCATGCATCATTGGTTTTGATTCAAAATTTTCATGTTTTTCATTGGGTCATTTTTGTGTTTTTCTCTCTCACCATTAAAAATTAAAAAAAATCAAAAGAATATCTTTTCCTTTTTTTCTCATAAATTTCGAAAATTTGAGTTGACTTAGTAAAAAATTTTTAAAACTTAGCTATTTCTTATAAGTCAAGTCAAATTTTCAATTTTAAAAATCCTATCTTTTCAAAAAACTTTTTCAAAAATCAAATCTTTTTCATTTTTTTTATTATTTTCGAATTTTTTTTTAAATTTGATTTTCAAAATCTTTTTCTTATCTTTATTTCAAAATTGAAAACTTTGCTAACAATTAATGTGATTGATTCAAAAATTTGAAGTTTGTTACTTTCTTGTTAAGAAAGGTTCAATCTTTAAATTCTAGAATCTTATCTTTTAAGTTTCTTGTTAGTCAAGTAATCAATTTTAATTTTAAAAATCAAATCTTTTTCAAAATATCTTTTTCTTAAAAATCATATCTTTTTATCATATCTTTTAAAATTATATCTTTTTCAAAAAAAAATTTAATTTCAAAATATATTTTCTAACTTCTTATCTTTTTAAAACTAATTTTCAAATCTTTTTCAACCAACTAATTGACTTTTTGTTTATTTCTTATCTTTTTCAAAACCACCTAACTACTTTTTTCTCTCTAATTTTCGAAAATCACTTCCCTCTTTTTCAAAATTTTCTTAATTAACTAATTGTTTCAAAGTTTAATTTTAATTTTATTTCTTTTCTTAATTTTCGAAAATCACTAACCCTTTTTCAAAATTAATTTTCGAAATTCTCTCCCTCTCATCTCCTTCTATTTATTTATTTATCTACTAACACATCGCCTCTACTCAAGAATTCGAACCTATCCTCCCCCTTGTGTTTGTATTCTTAGCTTTTCCTTCTTCTATTCCTTCATTCTTCTACTAACATAAAGGAATCTCTATACTGTGACATAGAGGATTCCTCTTCCTTTTCTGTTCTCTTCTTTCTCATATGAGCAGGAACAAGGAAAAAGGCATTCTTATTGAAGCTGAACCTGAACCTGAAAGAACTCTGAAGAGAAAACTAAGAGAAGATAAAATACAACAATCCAGAGACAACCTTACTGAAATTTTCGAACAAGAAAAGGATATGGCAGCCAAACCCAACAACAGTAATGCAAGGAGGATGCTTGGTGACTATACTACACCTACTTCCAAATTTGATTGAAGAAGTATCTCAATCCCAGCCATTGGAGCAAATAATTTTGAGCTGAAACCTCAACTAGTTGCTTTAATACAACAGAACTGTAAGTTTTATTGACTTCCATCAGAAGATCCCTATCAGTTCTTAATTGAGTTCTTGCAGATCTGTGAGACTGTTAAGACTAATAGAGTAGATCCTGAAGTCTACAGGCTCATGCTTTTCCCTTTTACTGTAAGAGACAAAGCTATAATATGGTTGGATTCACAACCTAAAGATAGCCTGGACTCTTGGGATAAGCTGGTCACGGCCTTCTTGGCTAAGTTCTTTCCTCCTCAAAAGCTAAGCAAGCTTAGAGTGGATGTTCAGACCTTCAAACAAAAAGATGGTGAATCCCTCTATGAAACTTGGGAAAGATACAAGCAGATGACCAAAAGGTGTCATTCTGACATGTTTTCATAGTGGACTATTTTGGATATATTCTATTATGGTCTATCTGAGTTCTCTAAAATGTCACTGGACCATTCTGCAAGTGGATCCATTCACCTAAAGAAAATGCCTGCAGAAGCTCAAGAACTCATTGGCATGGTTGCAAATAACTTCATGTACGCCTCTGAGAGGAATTCTGTGAGTAATGGGATGCCTCAGAGGAAAGGAGTTCTTGAAATTGATGCTCTGAATGCCATATTTGCTCAGAACAAAATGTTGACTCAGCAAGTCAACATGATTTCTCAAAGTCTGAATGGATGGCAAAATGCATCCAACAGTACTAAAGAGGCATCTTCTGAAGAAGAAGCTTATGATCCTGAGAACCCTGCAATGGCAGAGGTGAATTACATGGGTGAACCCTATGGGAACACCTATAATTTCTCATGGAAAAATCATCCAAATGTCTCATGGAAGGATCAACAAAAGCCCCAACAAGGCTTTAATAATGGTGGAAGAAACAGGCTCAGCAATAGCAAGCCTTTTCCATCATCTTCTCAGCAACTGACAGAGAATTCTGAGTAGAGTACCTCTAACTTAGCAAACATAGTCTCTGATCTGTCTAAGGCCACTTTAAGTTTCATGAGTGAAACAAGGTCCTCCATTAGAAATTTGGAAGCACAAGTGGGCCAGCTGAGTAAGAAAGTCATTGAAACTCCTCCTAGTACTCTCCCAAGCAATACTGAAGAGAATCCAAAAAGAGAGTGCAAGGCCATTGACATAATCAACATGGCCGAACCTAGAGAGAAAGGAGAGGACGTGAATCCCAATGGGAAAAATCTCATGGGACGTCTCTCAAGCAAGAAGGAGTTCCCTATTAAGGACCCAAAGGAATCTGAAGGCTATATAGAGACCATAGAGATCCCATTAAACCTCTTTCTGCCATTCATGAGCTCTGAAGACTATTCTTCCTCTGAAGAGGATAAAGATGTAACTGGAGAGCAAGTTGCTCAATATCTAGGAGCCATCATGAAACTGAATGCCAAGTTGTTTGGTAATGAGACTTGGGAAGGTGAACCTCCCTTGCTCATTAGTGAACTAGATACATGGGTTCAGCAAACGTTACCTAAAAAAAAATAAGATCCTAATAAATTCTTAATACCCTGTACCATAGGCACCATGACCTTTGAGAAGGCTCTGTGTGACCTAGGGTTAGGCATAAATCTTATGCCACTCTCTGTAATGGAGAAGCTGGGGATCATTGAGGTACAGCCTGCCACATTCTCATTACAGATGGCAGACAAGTCAGTAAGACAAGCTTATGGATTGGTAGAGGACGTGTTAGTGAAGGTTGAAGGCCTTTACATCCCTGCTGATTTCATAATCTTAGACACTAGGAAGGAGGAGGATGAATGCATCATCCTTGGAAGACCTTTCCTAGCCACAGCAGGAGCTGTGATAGATGTTAACAGAGGAGAATTAGTCCTTCAATTGAATGGGGACTACCTTGTGTTTAAGACCCAAGGGTGTTCTTCTGTATACATGGAGAGGAAGCATGAAAACTTCTCTCAATACAGAGTCAAACAAAGCCCCCACAATCAAACTCTAAGTTTGGTGTTGGGAGGCCACAACCAAACTCTAAGTTTGGTGTTAAACCCCCACATTCAAACTCTAAGTTTGGTGTTGGGAGTCCACAAAATTGACCTGATCTCCTGTGAGGCTCCATGAGAGCCCACTGTTAAGCTAGTAACATTAAAGAAGCGCTTATTGGGAGGCAACCCAATTTTTATTTATCTAATTCTATTTTTATTTTCATTGTTCTTTTATGTTTTATTAGGTTCATGATCATGTGGAGTCATAAACAAATACTAAAATTAAAAACAGAATCAAAAATAGCAGAAGAAACAGCACACCCTGGAGGAAGGGCTTACTGGCGTTTAAACGCCAGTAAGGAGCATCTGGCTGGCGTTCAACGCCAGAACAGAGCATGAATCTGGCATTGAACGCCAGAAACAATTAGCAGTCTGGCGTTTAAACGCCAGGATTACACCCTGAGGAAAGCTGGCGTTAAACGCCAGAAGCAAGCATGGAACTGGCGTTCAACGCCAGAAACATGCTGCAGACTGGCGTTGAACGCCCAAAACAAGCATAGAGCTGGCGTTTAACACCAGAAACAAGCATCAATCTGGCGTTAAACGCCAGAATTGCATGCAGAAGGCGTTTTACACGCCAAATTGGTGCAGGGATGATAAATCCTTGACATCTCAGGATCTGTGGACCTCACAGGATCACCTCAGTATCTGTGGACCCCACAAGATCCCCACCTACCTCAACTCACCCTCTCTCTTCTTTCACACAATCCAATAACACTCTTCCCCAAACACCCTTCACCAATCACCTCAATCTCTCTTCCCCATCACTTCTTCACCACTCACATCCATCCACTCTTCCCCATAAACCCCACCTACCTTCATAATTCAAAATCTCTTTCCCACCCAAACCCACCCTAAATGGCCGAACCAACTCCCTCTCCCGTCACTATATAAACCCCTCCATCCTTCTTCATTTTCACACAACACAACCCTCTCTTCTCCCTTTTGGCCGAATACACATCTCTCTCCCTCTCTTCCATATTTTCTTCTTCTTCTTCTATTCTTTCTTCTTTTTGCTCGAGGGCGAGCAATATTCTAAGTTTGGTGTGGTAAAAGCATAGCTTTTTTTGTTTTTCCATAACCATTGATGGCATCTAAGGCCGGAGAAACCTCTAGAAAAGGGAAAGGGAAGACAAAAGCTTCCACCTCCGAGTCATGGGAGATGGAGAGATTCATCTCAAAAGCCCATCAAGACCACTTCTATGAAGTTGTGGCCAAGAAGAAGGTGATCCCCGAGGTCCCTTTCAAGCTCAAGAAAAATGAGTATCCGAAGATCCGACATGAGATCCAAAGAAGAGGTTGGGAAGTTCTGACCAACCCCATTCAACAAGTTAGAATCCTAATGGTTCAAGAATTCTATGCCAATGCATGGATCACTAGGAACCATGATCAAAGTATGAACCCGAATCCAAAGAATTATCTTACAATGGTTCGGAGAAAATACTTAGATTTTAGTCCAGAAAATGTGAGGTTGGCATTCAACTTGCCTATGATGCAAGAAGATGCACGCCCCTACACTAGAAGGGTGTACTTTGATCAAAGGTTGGACCAAGTCCTTATGGACATATGTGTGGAAGGAGCTCAATGGAAAAGAGACTCAAAAGGCAAACCGGTTCAATTAAGAAGACTGGACCTAAAGCCTGTAGCTAGAGGATGGTTGGAATTCATCCAACACTCCATCATCCCCACTAGCAACCGATCCGAAGTTACTGTGGATCGGGCCATCATGATCCATAGCATCATGATTGGAGAGAAAGTAGAAGTTCATGAAGTCATCTCCTTTGAATTCTACAAAATAGCCGAAAAGTCCTCCACCATGGCAAGGCTAGCTTTTCCTCATCTTATTTGCCATCTATGCTACTCAGCTGGAGTTATCATAGAAGGAGACATCCTTATTGAAAAGGACAAGCCCATCACTAAGAAAAGGATGGAGCAAACAAGAGAGGCCATCCATGGATCTCAAGAGATGCATGAGGAAGCTCATCATCAAGGAATCCCTGAGATGCCTCAAGGGATGCACTTTCCTCCCAACAACTATTGGGAACAACTCAACACTTCTCTAGAAGACTTGAGTTACAACATGGATCAATTAAGGGTGGAACATCAAGAGCACTCCATCATTCTCCATGAGATTAGAGAAGATCAAAGAGCAATGAGGGAGGAGCAACAAAGGCAAGGAAGAGACATAGAAGAGCTCAAGGACATTATTGGTCCATCAAGAAAAAGATGCCACCATCACTAAGGTGGACTCATTCCTTGTTCTTATTTCTCTATTTTTTCGGTTTTTAAGCTTCATGTTTATCTATGTTTGTGTCTTTATTACATGATCATTAGTGTCTAGTAACTATGTCTTACGGCTATGAATAATTCCATGAATCCTTCACCTTTCTTAAATGAAACATGTTTCTAATTCAAAAGAACAAGAAGTACATGAGTTTCGAATTCATCCTTGAAATTTAGTTTAATTATATTGATGTGGTGACAATACTTTTTGTTTTCTGAATGAATGCTTGAACAGTGCATATTTTTTATCTTGTTGTTTATGAATGTTAAAATTGTTGGCTCTTGAAAGAATGATGAACAAGAAAAATGTTATTGATGATCTAAAAAATCATAAAATTGATTCTTGAAGCAAGAAAAAGCAGTGAAGAACAAAGCTTGCGAAAAAAAAGTGGCAAAAAAATATGAAAATATGAAAGAAAAGAAAAAGCAAGCAGAAAAAGCCAATAGCCCTTAAAACCAAAAGGCAAGGGAAAAAAGGATCTAAGGCTTTGAGCATCAATGGATAGGAGGGCCCAAGGAAATGAAATCCAGGCCTAAGCGGCTAAATCAAGCTGTCCCTAACCATGTGCTTGTGGCATGCAGGTCCAAGTGAAAAGCTTGAGACTGAGTGGTTAAAGTCGTGATCCAAAGCAAAAAGAATGTGCTTAAGAGCTCTGGACACCTCTAACTGGGGACTTTAGCAAAGCTGAGTCACAATCTGAAAAGGTTCACCCAGTTATGTGTCTGTGGCATTTATGTATCCGGTGGTAATACTGGAAAACAAAGTGCTTAGGGCCACAGCCAAGACTTATAAAAGTAGCTGTGTTCAAGAATCAACATACTTAACTAGGAGAATCAATAAACACTATCTGAAATCTGAGTTCCTATAGATGCCAATCATTCTAAACTTCAAAGGATCAAGTGAGATGCCAAAACTGTTCAGAAGCAAAAAGCTACAAGTCCCGCTCATCTAATTAGAACTGATATTCATTGATATTTTGAGATTTATAGTATATTCTCTTATTTTTATCCTATTTGATTTTCAGTTGCTTGGAGACAAGCAACAATTTAAGTTTGGTGTTGTGATGAGCGGATAATTTATACGCTTTTTGGCATTGTTTTTAGGTAGTTTTTAGTAGGATCTAGCTACTTTTATGGATGTTTTCATTAGATTTTATGCTAAATTCAAACTTCTGGACTTTATTATGAGTTTGTATGTTTTTCTATGATTTCAAGTATTTTCTGGCTGAAATTGAGGGACCTGAGCAAAACTCGGATAGAAGGTTGACAAAGGACTACTGATGCTGTTGTATTCTGACCTCCCTTCACTCTAAATAGATTTTCTGGAGCTATAGAACTCCAAATGGTGCGCTCTTAACGGCATTGGAACATAGACATCCAGAACTTTCCATTAATATATAATAGTTAATACTTTATTCAAGATTAGAGGATGCAAACTGGCATTCAACGCCAGTTCCATGCTGCATTCTGGAGTCAAATGCCAGAAACACGTTATAAACTAGAGTTAAACGCCAAAAACACGTTACAACTTGGCGTTTAACTCCAAGAGAAGCCTCTGCACGTGTAAAGCTCACGTTCAGTTCAAGCACACACCAAGTGGGCCCCGGAAGTAGATTTCTGCATTAATTACTTATTTCTGTAAATCCTAGTAGCTAGTCTAGTATAAATAGGACATTTTACTATTGTATTAGACATATTGGTTTTGTTTTTTATCTTAGCATCCATCTTTGGACGTTTAGTTCTTAGACTTTGGGGGCTGGCCATTCGGCCATGCCTGAACCTTGATCACTTATGTATTTTCAAAGGTGGAGTTTCTACACACCATAGATTAAGTGTTGGAGCTTTACTGTACCTCGAGTTTTAATGCAATTACTACTATTTTCTATTCAATTCAGCTTATTCTTGTTCTAAGATATCCGTTGCACTTCAACCTGATGGATGTGATGATCTGTGACACTCATCATCATCCATCCTTATGAACGCGTGATTGACAACCATATCCGTTCTACCTTAGAACGAGCGCATATCTCTTGGATTTCTTAATCAGAATTTTCGTGGTATAAGCTAGAATTATTGGCGGCCATTCTTGAGAATCCGGAAAGTCTAAACCTTGTCTGTGGTATTCCGAGTAGGATTCAGGGATTGAATGACTGTGACAAACTTCAAACTCACGATTGTTGGGCGTGATGACAAACACAAAAGAATCAATGGATTCTATTTCGACATGATCGAGAACCGACAGATGATTAGCCGTGCTGTGACAAGAGCATTTGGCCCTTTTTCACTGAGAGGATGGGAAGTATCCATTGACAATGGTGATGCCCTACATACAGCTTGCCATGGAAAGGAGTATGAAGGATTGAAAGTAAGAAAGCAGTATGATGTAGAGATTCAACAGGGACGAAGTATCTCCATACACTTATCTAAAATTCCCACCAATGATTTACATAAGTATTTCTATCTTTATTTTATGTTTTATTTATTATTATTTTCGAAAACTCCATAACCATTTGAATCCGCCTAACTGAGATTTACAAGATGACCATAGCTTGCTTCATACCAACAATCTCCGTGGGATCGACCCTTACTCACGTAAGGTATTACTTGGACGACCCAGTGCACTTGCTGGTTAGTTGTGCGAAGTTGTGATAAAGTGTGATTCACATTTGAGAGCGCTACCAAGTCTTTGGCGCCATTGTTGATGATCACAATTTCGTGCACAGGTACCATAAAAAAAGAACGATGACTCTTTGAATAAAAATAATTTGGAGTTATGTAACAACTTCCAAAATAATAATAATATTATCATCTTTTAGACTTTTTTTTCCTTTTTTGGTCAAGAACTTGAAGTAGTAAACAATAGTATAAGAGAATATTTATTATATTTTGGAGAAAAACTATACAAGTTAAAATTTTAAGTGGTCCCTAAACTTATAATCGAGTCTCAATCTTATCCCTAGACTTGCAATTTCCCTAATTTTCTTCTTGAACTTAAGAAAAGTGACTCACGATCGTCCATAAGGTATTTTCTAGCGAATATACGTGAATATAGTGATGACGTGTATGGAAAAAAATCACGTTAGACAATCAACAACTATAATACGTGGCAATTATAACTTTTTTGTTCAATGTAGTCCCTATAAATAGTTTATAACCCTAATCCCAATTTTAGCTCCAGAAACTTTCCTGCACCATTAGAAGTCATTCTCCTTCCTTTCCTCCACCATTGTTAGGTGTGTTTCAAAAAGTTGATGATGGAAGGAGATAGCAATGTTGTTTGTAGTTCCAACAATTGACACTAAGAGGAAAGTTGTGGTAGGAGAACCACCAGAAGTAGCCATGACAACTTTTCGATAGGTGTGGGTTTGACAGATGATCCATCCTCAAATGGTTAGGAACATATGTGAATCTAGAGAGGCTATTTTCTGGTTGTCCAAATCATAATGTAGTTGTAACACCCTACCATACAGAGTCTTATGCTTAAGTCATAATTCAGAGATGGCAAGGTATTACGACCTCTAAAATAAAAATTTAGTACGTATAGTAGTAAGAATGATTGATTATAACTATGAGCCTTTGTAGAAAAAGGGGTAAACCAAAAATCGCAACTCAAAAGCGCAACACTCCGATCGATAACGTAACGAACAAGGATAACCAACGCGAGATTATATATATACAAAGGAGTGTCAAAAACAGGAATATCAAGACTCAAAATTCGGCTACGAAGATAACCGGTCCGAGCATAGCAATATATACATATGATAAAATAAGGAAAACCCCAAAAGAAACCCAAAGGGACACAAAATACAGAAAACCTATTTTCTAAAATCTCCCATAAGTGGAGTCATCACAGTTTTTATTATTTAATGGAGATAAAAGTATCTAAGCAAAACATATAAACTAAACAGAGTCCCGAGAACAAGGAATCTTCGCAAATCTAGAAGTCTCCAGCATGCCTCAGCGGGAAACCTCACGTCCTGCATCTGAAAACCACAAAATCCGCATGGGTGAGAACCAGAGGTCCCCAGCATGGTAACAGCTTCCACATATATAATACATAATAATAGAGGAAAGCCGAAGGCAATCCTAGAACTTCCACCAGATAATTCAAAGCTTATAAACAAGCTAAACCATATAAGGGCATCTGACTAAAGATTCTTCAGTCTAACTAATACTTCCCTTTCCAATTCCTTCAAACCTCCCAACCACCAGCAGGAGTATAATGTAGCAAACACAGTTATAGCAAACAAGAAATATACAAATAGGAACAAATAAGGCATTTAGACAATTAGCAAGTAATATGCAGTCAAATAGGCAATCTCAAACAATTCATATAGTATGCATATGATGAATGCTTGTCCCTAGTAGCTGATGATATCATCTGTCGGTTATAGAGCCAACCCGACAAGTCCTGGCAGTTAACCATTGGACTGTCCCTCTGTCGTGTCTCTCCAACTTGAGTCATACTCAATATAAACTTGATCATAATCATGATCCATATCCATCACCCTCACTGGTGAATATTTATCCATCACCATCACTGGTGAATATTTATCCATCACCATCACTGGTGAATATTTATGGGGGTGAGCTCGTCCGGGAATTTCACAATGCCCGGCCACCCTGACGACATAGGGTCAAAAGAGCTTCAAGTCTCGACCTGGAGTACGTGGTGGCTAGCCACTGCTTTCTCCCAGGGAAACTCTCATCTCCGATAATGGAAGTGCAACATTCACAATTCATTCAACAGCATATACATATATGCATTTATTCTTAGCCATAATCATGGCTCCGCCGTAACACGGCAATAATCCAGCCATCCGGCTCATGGTTAAATCCATAACCAGCCACCCGGCTCACGGTTAAATCCATAACCAGCCATTTCATTAACAATTACAGCCTTTCGGCCCATGGCATAACAAGTACTTCCACCACCATCCTCCGCCTCTCACATAATCATCTTTGATCCTCTTTGATCATTCATTTTTCCCTTGCTTCACTCGCAAGTTACCACATCCACTAGCTCCTTTTCTAATAGCTATGCATATCATAATGATTTAAGACATAAGTGGTGAAATCGAAGGCTTAGAAGTATGAGATTTGGCTTTTAAAACTCAAAAATCAACTTTGGGATGAAAACAGGGTCACGCGTACGCGCACTCCACGCGCACGTGTGGATGGCCTCGAAAACTCATCGACGCGTAAGCGTCATGCACACTAACACGTGGATTGAAAAATAGCCAAACGACGCGCACGCGTCAGCAACGCGTACGCGTGCGTGCTCTCGTGCCCCAGGCACAAAGCTGGCACAGTTCTGGCACAACTCCCTGGAAAATGGCTGGGCATTGGGTGCAGCAAAATCGGCGCGCCTGCGCACATCACGCACACGCATGGATAGCGCTTTCAAGAAGAACGGCGCGTACGCGCCAAGTGCGCCTACGCGCGGGGGGTCATTCTGCTAAAAATTTTCTAAGTTAAAAGCTGCAGAATTCACAGATTCACACCCCAATCTTCCGACGGACATAACTTCCTCATTTTAAATCGTTTTTCACTCGTTCTTCGAATGGCATGGACATCCCAGATCAAATTTCATTTCTAAACAGATTTGGCACAAAACAGAGATCCGTAGTCCAAGTTATGTCCCGTCAAAGTATGCCCAAAATCATGTTTTTCATACAAAACCACAAAGTGCCATTTTCAAAACAAGACATTTTCAACTCTTTTTCAAATCAATCGAAACATGCCAATTTCATCCCCTTTCTTTGAAATCAATCAAAATACATCAAATTCAACATCAAGCCTCCTTAACTCACACATTGACACTTTATCACAATTCACCAAAATCACTATTCCATCATTTTAGCCTACTTCATCCAAGTGGCTCAAACCCAAACACATTGACATATCATATACTCTTCCTCATGCCAATTTTTAACAACACCAATACCAATTAACCATCATCATACATAATCAATATCATATTCACCATCAACATGGTTCAACCCACAATTCAACCATAACCAATCATCAAGCATATATCACAACATGCGTATTTCTCATACATCATACCATCAAGGCATCAATAATCATCATTACATATATGACCACATCATATATCTCAATCATTCAACAACATCAACCATTCAATGCCTATCTTAGGGCCTCTAGCCTAAGTATTTCCTACCACATTACATATTAGATACGGGAAACCGAAACCATACCTTAGCTGATTTCCCAAACTCAACTAGAGCACTTCCAAACCACTTATCCACAAGCTCTCAAGTCCTCAAAACCTCCAAGAACAGATTTTTCACCACCAAATCCCTTTTTCAAGCTTTTCAAAATCACCAATCAAGCTCCAATATTCTCATACACACAACCTAAGCCACAATCATCATACCCATACACAACATCTCAATACCCAAACATCATAGAACAACAAATTACACTAGGGTTGAAAATCTTACCACACCCAAGATCCAAGGAGACAAGATTAACCTTCTCTTTCAAGAGAGTTGGGTCCTATAACATCAAAGAGTCCAAAATCTCAACATTTTTGCTCATAAAACTCGAATACAAGGCTGGGATTTCGAAGATCAAAACGTGGCTTACCTCAAGATTAATTGTATGGGTTTTGTAGAGCTCTCTGCGGTGAACGCATGGCCATAAATGGTGAGGTAATCGGAGCTCTAGATCAAAAGTTATGGTGGTTTGAAGATCAAGTGAGAGATAGAACTTAAGAGAGTGTTCTTCCCTCCATGGCCTCCATTTTCAATATGTGAGTGTGTTTAGTGAGGAGAGAGAATGCTGAAAACTAGGGTTTTGGTTTAGTTATGTTGGGCCAAGGGCCCACTTTGGGTCCGGTTGGCCCGGTTTGGCCCGTTCGGTCCAATCTTGGTACGAATCCTATAAAATTGGTACCGAAATTCTCGTCTCAGTCTCCTCTATCACATTTAGCCATAAAAATCACATTTTGGGCTTTCTAGAATAAATTCTCATTTATGGGTTAATTAGCCGTTAATTAACTGGGTCTTACATTCTACCTACCTAATTGGAAATTTTGCCCACAAAATTCAAATGCAATTACTTGAGAATAAATGCGGATAATCTGTTCGCATCTCCGACTTAAGTTCCCAAGTGTGTTCCTCAACACCGCCTCGACTCCATGCCACTTTGACTAATGAAACCTCTTTTCCACGCAACCGTTTGATACTAGTATCATCAATTCTGACTGGAGCCACTAGAAGCGTCAAATTTTCCCTTAAATGAACCGACTCAGGTTCCAACACATGGCTAGCATCAGGAGTGTACTTCCGAAGCTGCGACACGTGAAATACGTCGTGCAGGTTCGAAAGATGAGGTGGTAGAGCCATCCGATATTCCACCGGTCCAATCCTCTCCAGGATTTGAAATGGACCAATGTATCGAGGATTCAACTTCTTTGCTTTAATCGCCCTACCTACTCCCGTGGTCGGAGTAACCTTAAGGAAAACATGGTCTCCTTCCTCAAATTCTAAGGGCTTTCACCTCTGATCGGCGTAACTCTTTTGACGACTCTGCGCCGTAAGCATCCTATCTCGGATTTTCTTGACTTGTTCAGTAGTCTCAGCTATCATTTCCGGCCCCAACAAGCTTTTCTCTCCAGCTTCATACCAACATAGCGGAGATTGACATTTCCTCCCATACAAGGCCTCATACGGAGCCATCCCGATGCTCGCATGATAACTATTATTGTATGCAAACACCACTAATGGCATATACCGATCCCAACTCGCCGGTTGGTCCAAAACATAAGCTCTCAACATATTCTCTAGTGTTTGGATCGTCCTCTCGGATTGACCATCAGTTTGGGGATGGTAAGCCATGCTCAAGCTTAATCAGGTTCCAAAAGCTTTCTGAAATGCACCCCAAAACCTTGAAGTGAAACGAGGATCTCTATCAGAGATTATAGTAGCAGGTACACCATGAAGTCTCACAATCTTCTTTATGTATAACCGTGCTAGCTCCTCAAGGGTGTAAGTCATATGAATGGGTAAAAAGTGAGCTGACTTCGTCAGTCGGTCCACAATCACCTAAATAGCATCAAAACCAGCCCTAGTCCTTGGCAATCCTGACACGAAGTCCATTGCAATACTTTCCCACTTCCATTGTGGAATCTCTATGGGTTGCAACATCCCGGAAGGTCTTTGATGTTCAATCTTTACCTTTTGACAAGTTAGGCACTTTGATACATATTCCGCCACATCATTCTTCATACCCGGCCACCAAAACATCGCCTTTAAATCATGGTACATCTTAGTACTTCCTGGGTGAATGGAGAATCCACTTTTGTGTGCCTCCTTTAAAATATCTTGCCTCAAAGTGCCAACATCCGGCACAATGATCCTACCCTTGAATCTCCATAACCCATCTTTTTCTTCCGACACTCTCCACTGTTTTCCTTGCTCAATAGCCGGTAACACCTTCCATAATGCTTCATCATTCTGATGAGCCTTTAGGAGTTCGGACTTAAAGTCACTTGAGATTTCTAATCGGCTCAAACACAAAGTTCCGAATACTTCTCGAGCACCAATTTTCAGACTCTCGAATCCCTTGAGCAACTTCTCCTCTTGAAGCATCATCCAAGCCGCATATAACGACTTCCGACTTAACGCATCCGCCACTACGTTCGCCTTTCTCGGATGGTAATACAACTCAAAGTCGTAGTCCTTCAACAATTCCATCCACCTTCTCTGCCTCATATTAAGCTCTTTCTGATCAAAGAGGTACTTCAAGCTCTTATGATCAGAGAAAACTTAGAACTTAACCCCATAGAGGTAATGCCTCCACACCTTCAAGGCAAACACAACCGCAGCGAGTTCCAAATCGTGCGTAGGGTAACTAACTTCATGAGGTCTCAACTATCGTGAGGCATACGCCACCACATTATGATGCTGCATCAGCACGCACCCTAGACCCTTTAATGAGGCATCACAATACACCTCAAATGGCTCATTCGGCTCGGGTAACACTAACACAGTTGCAGTGGTCAACTTTTTCTTCAAAGTCTGAAAGCTCTCCTTGCACTCAGGAGTCCAAACAAACGGAGTGTCTTTGCGGGTTAACTTTGTCATTGGCAAGGCTATCTGTGAAAAGCCCTTGATAAACCTTCGGTAATAGCCAACTAAACCCAGAAAACTCCTTATCTCTGTTACGGTGGTTGGTTGCTTCCAATCCATCACAGCCTCCACCTTAGTTGGATCTACGGCTATTCCCTTCTTACTCACCACATGGCCCAAAAACTTCACCTCACTCTTCCAAAACTCACTTCGATAGTTTTGCATAGAGTTTCTTCTCCTTTAGAATCTGCAACACGGTCCTCAAGTGTTCCGCATGCTCTTCTTCAGTCTTGGAATAAATCAGTATGTCATCAATGAAGACAACAACGAATTTATCCAAAAACGGACGGAAAACTCTATTCATGTAATCCATGAATACCGCAGGAGCGTTCGTCAACCCAAAAGACATCACAGTGTACTCGTAATGACCATAACGAGTCCTAAAAGTGGTCTTAGGGATATCCTCACCCCTCACCCTTATCTGGTGATAACCGGATCGCTAATCGATCTTGGAGAAAACTCCAGCTCCTTGTAACTGATCCATGGGATCATCAATTCTCGGTAAAGGGTACTTATTCTTTATTGTGACCTTGTTTAGCTGCCTGTAATCAACACAGAGCCGCATACTCCCATCCTTCTTCTTCACCAGTAACACTGGAGCACCCCACGGAGAGACACTTGGTTGTATAAAATTCTTTCCCAACAAATCCTCTAACTGAGACTTTAGCTCGTTCATCTCTAACGGTGACATCCTATAAGGAGCACTTGAGATTGGTCCCGCCCCGGGTACCAACTCAATAGCAAACTCAACCTCTCAGTTAGGTGGAAACTCATCAATATCATCGGGAAACACTTCCAGAAACTCACACACAACCGGAATCTGCTCCAACCTTTGATCATCACCCGAAACGCCGCGGTTGACAACAGGATACCCTGACATTCGGTTCCAGAACAGTTCACCATCATCGAATTCAAGTAATAATTATTTACCACGATCGGCCCTTCTCTATCTTCCGGCATAAAGTACACTGACTTTGTAGAACAATCAAGCAGGACATGGTTCTTAGATAACCAGTCCAATCCCAAGATAAGATCAAGACCGATCATCGGTAAGCAGATTAAATTATGAATAAAATCGCGCTGCTTGAACCTAAAGGAAACTTTCGGGCATCCTAGCCTAGTTATCATGGCTTCATGGGTAGCATTATACACCTTTAGGTCATAACCCAAAGTTACAATCTTCAATCCTAACTCATGGGCTTTCTCAAATGCAATGAATGAATGTGATGCTCCCGTATCAAATAAAGCATTTAAAGTTTGACCAGCTATTTCACAGTTACCTCGAATGAGTGTCTCAGATCCCTCAGCTCCTACAGCTGAAGTGGTGAACACCCGACCAGTCTGTTGTGCTTTTCTAGCACCTTGTTTCTGCTTCTCCGGACAATTTGCGATTTTATGCCCCGTC